>NC_140240.1:26528789-26608789 GCF_949987555.1 Borostomias antarcticus
TTGTGAGCTGTTGACATATTTGGCATATAAAGTGTGATTTAGGCTACTTAGACTTTCTTCCACGTTAACTCACTTCACAGAGTTGGCTAACTACACTTTTCTCTCTGCTACTTTTTTGTAGCATTTATTTCAGCAAGTCCACAATCATAATTAGGGATGCACCGATGCATCGGCCGATGTTGGCCTTATTGACTGCCATCGGCAAATAAAATAACATTCACCAATGGTAGTGGCCGATGTTATGTCGCATCAATTACGGCTTTTTTTGTTGCAAAACGTAGCCTACCCATCTGCAGATTCGGAGAAGATCCGTGAAGTAACGCCGCAAACGCACGTGTAGTTTGCTTTCAAATTAAAGTGAAATCAAAATCTGCGTTTTGGAACCAAACACCTAATTTCTTTGTTTCCCTGGCACAAAAGGGGGAATAAAAATAAAATAAAATAAACATCGGCCATCGGCATCCACCATCGGCCGGATTGTTATTTTAAACATCGGCATCGGCATCGGCCCAGAATTTTGCAATCGGTGCATCCCTAATCATAATTGATGCACGATGATAATCGGACACCCATTCAAAACCAATGGGAGCGCGAAATCGAAAGAAAGCAAGTTCAAGTGGCAAAGTATTTTGCTTGTGACTGCGGAGTCTAGACGCTTCTAATTAGCATAAAATAGGATGGATGTCTACTTTCTGCAGATTCCAGGTGAATTTCACACGGCATGTCCAATCAGGAGGGGGGAAAGGGAAAGAGGCAAACAGACCGTGGCCAGCAATCTCCCCAAACGTGGAAGTCAGGGCTTATTTCGATAAACTGACCATATATTGAGAATATATAGGCTATATATATATATATATATATTACTTTCTCCTCTGAAATTAAACTTAATAAAGTGGCATATGAACAATCTTACTGACACATTTGAGTTGATAATGATAATGGCGGCGGATGACAGGAAGTCAAACCGAGTGAAACCTAGCCCCTCACACGACTGCTAACCTGATGGTACTAGCAGTCCCTTATCCCCCCATTAGCGAAATCAGGCTCAACGGTCACTCCGCCTGGTTCTGGGATCAAAATTACTCGATAAAGTATCACAGAGAAATTTCAAAGGTACTCACAGAAGCAGGAGGGTTGCGTCTTCAAAAACGTATTGTTTTGAAAGAAATGCGCTGCTAATAAAAATGTTCAATCTTACGCTCAAAACCGGCTCATATTTTCACAAAATGAATCACCGGCAAACGCTTGTCTTTTTCCACCTGTCTATCACTGTCTATCACGGGTTAATCAAATTCTTACCAAAGCCAGCCGGGAGAAGAGGGAAAACATATTTTCTGCAGAGAACTGATGCTATAACAGTATCTACGCTAACCTCCGCCATTATTGTTTTAGAACGAACAGGTAACACTTTAAAATAAGGGTACATTAATAAGCATTAGTTAATTAATAAGCATTAAGTTACAGTTAACTAATGTCTCTATTACCCATTTAGCCTACTAATGTTATTTATGTTAACTAAGGTTAACTCCCCTAACCCTAACCTTAACTAAGGTATTAATTAACATTAGTAACCTAACCTAACCCTAAATAAGCATTAGTTAACAGTTAACTAATGTTTTTTGTGACCCTTATTGTAAAGTGTGACCAACGAACAGTTGCTTCTCGCTGTCGTCACACCTAAACCACACCCGGGATAGCTGCTAGTATTTCCTAAAAGAACCCTGATTCGCAGATCATTTTCTGATCGCCCAATCAAACGGATCTCTATCAAGCTTTTCCAGACTGATGAGTGGAAACATGAGCTCACAAGATCAGGATGGTGTCACAAGCCTAATTTCTCCCTATTTGACCTTGATAATTTTCAACTTAGGACTTAGGTTCCTTTAAAGTGGTTTTATTTAGTTTCCCATTTCTCTTTGAGCTGACAGCTCTAAGTTCTCGTTTATCTTAGTTAGGCCTATTTAAGAGTTTAGTTCTACCTTCTTGTTAGCTAATTTCCACAGCAGTGTTAATTTCGTTGACGAGAACTATGACGAAAACTATTCGTCAACGACATTTTTTGGGTTATCGTCACGAGACGATAACTAAATAAAAATGAATGTATGATGACAAAAACTATGACTATATCTATTCACATTTTCGTCAACAAATAAAAACTAGACTAAAATGGTTATGGAGGGACGTATGGGAAAAGTTCAAATCAGAATGTCGAGGTTCGGGATGTGCGCAGTTGGGTCATGGATGTATTAATAGAACGAGTTGGATGCAACCTACAGGTAGCCTGTGTGTATTTAGCCCTATATATAATATAATAACCTACAGGTAGCCTGTGTGTATTTAGCCCACATTTAAATAGTACCGTTGCTACACCGGCCGGCGGGAAGTCAACTAACAGCAGACTGCTGCGCCTGAACTGTTCAGTAAATGACCACAGTTCAGAAATGTCTTTGTCAACGTTCGCACACACCGGGAGAAAGAGGAGAGCAGATATCTGGATAAACTTCATATTTTATGCAAAGGAAAACAAAACCATTTGTAAACCGTGTGGGGTGAAAATGACTGGCAAAATACAACAAACTTAAAGCGACATTTGGAGAACAGTCATCCCGAAATTCACGAGAAGGTAATAAGCACCCCCCCACCCCCGGCTAACGTTACTGTATTAGCTAAACCCAAGCTGGTGTGTTTCTGAAATACTTCAAATACAATACAAGCTAAAAGAAACCAGTGTTTCACGTAGGTTTGTGGCGGGGGAGAACTGAAGTGTCTGATCATTGCAACGCTAACGTTAGTGGCTAGCTAATGTTAGGCACAGGTTAGCTAGCAACAAGTGGGGCTATGCTTGTGGCGGCTGGCGGGGGTATCTAGCGTTAGCTAGTCTGGGTAAGCTAGTCTGGGTTAGCTAGTCTGGGTAAGCTAGCTAAGCAACTACTGCTGCTGTCTAATGTTATACTGTAGCTAGATGGATAAGACACGAACAGTTAGCTACCTGGCTATCATAGCCCCTCTCCTCCGGTGTGACGTTAGCTAGCCTGTGCCTGATGTAAGCTAGCCTGACTAGCCAACTAGTGCTGACATGATAATGTTATAGCTTGCTATATCAGGCACAAACACAGTTAGCATCAGACTGGGGGAGAGGCATGCTTCATTATGAAACTGTCTGACAGAAGCAGCCACGCTTCTGTCAGTCTGCCCCAGGGCAGCTGTGGCTACAGATGTATCTGACCACCACCGGTATGACTGTCTGAATGAATACTGGACTCTGTAAAGCGCTCTGGGTTTCATGAAGGGCGCTATATAAATCCAACTTGATTGATTGATTGAACTAAGCCTGTTAAATTTGAGTTGTCTAAATCTATGGTAGATTTCGTCGACTAAAATCGTAATGATATTTAGTCAACTAAAACTAGACTAGAACTAAAACAAGTCAGATGACTAAAATATGACTAAAACTAAATGGCATTTTAGTCAAAAGACTATGACTAAAACAAAATCATAATTTGCTGTCAAAATTAACACTGTTCCACAGGTTCAGATTCACTTTATTCTCTGTACTCTTTTAATTCGGAAATTCAGGTACATCTTCAGCATTGGCTGTAAATGTGTCAGGTTCTATGTCTTCCATAGGGTTGTCCGTTGTTTGTTCAGGTAGGTTTTCCCTTTCAGGTTTGCCGCTTGTGGGTATGGGTTCTGCTTCGTGCAAGTACTCTCTTTCCAGTAATGTTGCATTTCCAGGTAAAGTTTCAGCAGATTTCTAAGGAGCACAGTCAGAATTCTTTGGAGTGATGTAATATCTAATCAGGTTCCCTCAACAGGAGAATGGGACAGCTCCCTTAGAGGCAGTCATTTCATGTTCCTGAGTGGACCTTATGGTTCTCAAGGTAGTCGCCCTCTACTACAGAGATTAACTATGGCTCTTGCTCATCAGGATCAAGGTCTGGATGCTGACGTGTGCTCAGTTGTTGTTTCGTGTTTTGCAGTTACAGACCGGTTTCGGCTTCACAAAATCTCACCAGTGATTTTTGCCTTTGTTTTTGAGCGTACCAAGCATATTGAGACTAGAACTTGGCTAGAGTTCTAGTCTTTTGAGTAGGAGTAGGGATTGCAACTGCAGTGATTACGAGGATGTCTCTTGTATTGCTTCAGTCTGTCTCTATTGATAGAAAATCTATAGACTAATTCAAGAGGTCCGGTAATATGAATGTTTACTAGAGCGGCTGCCTTTTCTGTCCGTGCCTTTCGACAGACACAGCGGCTGCAACTCTTAATCCTTTTCTCAATGTCAGTAGCCATTCTGAATCTCAATCTAGCTCGTCAATACCAAATGACCCATGTTGTCATGAAGGCTTCTCATAACCATGTCTCTCAACTCCTCTGGTAGAACTAGCTGAGAGGGAGTTTCCTCACCAACTTGCCTCTTCCTGTTGATAATGTCATTCTGCAGCTGTCATTCTGTAGCTCGTTTATTTAGCACATCTATCTCTTGCAGAAGGATGGGAAGCTCTGGCAGTTTTCTCCTTACAGCTGCAGGAGAGGTTTCCCAGGTTTCCAACTGACAGATGACTTCACAGGTAGGCAGGGTTGGCTCTCTGCTTTTGTTTAAAATCCTCCTCCAATACGCTGGAAATGAGAGGGAACCTGTCATTTTGCTCAAAGCTGTCAGGAATAGCTTTATCTGACATACAATAGCAAGCGGTGTTACAAGAGGAATAATGGAACCATTTTCATAGGTGTTCACAGGTGGGCCGACTAGATGAGTGAAATCGTCAGATTCAGGCAGGTGGTGGTGTATGAATTGGCACATTCACTCGTCCTCTTTCTGAGAAGCCAGATTGTTGACAGGTTTAGCATGGGGATATCGTGAAAGAACCCAGGGTCTCACTTGGCAGACTTCAGAATTCAACGTTTGTCCATCGCCTCCAAACGTCATTTCTAGACGGCATCATACAGTTATAAATGTCGGCAGACGACGTGGGATAGGCCTAGGTTTTTGATAGGTTGTTCTCAGAGTTTTGTGGTTGGTTGTTCACATTGGAACACGTGATAGAAGAGGTGTATACATTTGCGAGCGCTTATGAGGGAGAGTTGGGTGGGTCAAACAACTTTGGTGAGACAACACCGAGTGCAAAACTAGCTGGCGAAACTAGCAAACAACAACGTTTTACAAGCAACTAGCAAACAACACTACTAGCTAGCCAACTAGCTCACATTCTTACTGTCATTATTATTAGCTGGCATTAGCTACTGTTCTTATAGCTACTGTTGGCATTAGCTAGCTAGCTAACGCTAGGATGCTAGCTAGCTAGCTAGCTATTCACAGTGTACACAAGCACCATCCACATCAACACACGGGGAAGACGTGGACACAGGGATCAGGCTAATTTACGAAACTGGACCCAGGAGTGGAGCTACTCGGACGGCGCTTAGTGGGAGCGCCCGAGCGCCTCCACGCATACGTTATTTTCATCTTACAGCCTACTGTAACCGTTATGTTGTATGATGCTGTCTAGAAATGACGTTTGGAGGCCGTCTAGAAATGACGTTTGGAGGCGATGGACAAACGTTGAATTCTGAAGTCTGCCAAGTGAGACCAAGGGTGCGTTCAAATTCAGCGAACATAGCGAACGTTTGCGAACATTAGCGAACTATTTTTGGTTAGCTTTGTGTTCGCCGCAAACGTTTGCTAACAGAAGCTAACAGTCTGGAGAGGTAGTTCGCCAGTAACGAGGATCACAATGGATTTTATGTGTAGCCTAACGGTATTTTGGAACATTGTTGCGTTTATGCGAACTATTTCGAACGTTCATTAAAAGCCGTTCAAATGTGACCGTTTGGAAAAAACATGTTTGCGACAAACGTTCGCCTCTGTTAGCTGAATTTGAATGCACCCCAGGTTGCAGAACCCTCTATCCTAGTGCTCTATCCTAGTATCGAGTTTGCTAGGGAGTTCAGTAAGCAGTGTAGCCGCTGGTGTGCAGCATCCAGAGTGAACACTTACAACAGCCTTTGTGATTTTGGAAGTAGTCTCACTACCAATATTATCAAACACATATCCTGAGTACGCACAGAGGGAGTGTGGGGGAGTTCCGTGACCCTGACAACCGCGGCCGTTGGGAATATGCCAATGGTGTCTGCCCCGCTGAGTTCAATGGCTATTTTAGGTCTGATCCTAGGTCACACAATGTTGACAATGTTTGTCATTATTACCGGCATAAAGGACATTGGAAAAAGGAATTTCCTGTCTTACGGGATAGAGGTACGTGTTCTGCCATTAGAACTCGTATTAAGCCCACTGCCTTCGTTGCGCCTGCCTATGGCCTGCGTAGTTTCATTGTCCCACCCCAGGTACTTCAGGGTCCGAAGGCTGTGGAGGTATCGGGTGACGATGCCACTAGTTGCCATTTATTTCAGAGGGTTACATTTCTTTGGTAGGAAGTGGCAAAACGGTGCCTGTGAAGGTTCAGTGAGACACTGGAAGGTGTGTCGGTGTCCTTCATCCTTGCATCAGTGTTGCCTTCTTCTGGTTCTTGGGGGTGTCTGATGAGTGTGCAAGGTTTTCCTGAGGTATTTACAGCGTGCGCTGTGATGTGTGCCATGCCATGGTGGGGGGCATGCCACGCCAACATGGGCGGCAGCAGTGAGTAAGCTAAACAAAGCGGAGAGCGCCGAATTGCCGGTAGAAGAAGACAGTCGATGCGCTGTGGATATTAAACATTTAAGTGTACAAATTAGCCTTTTATTTGAAAGGTGGGGGCCTACAAACTGTAGCGACTAAGGAGAAAAGGCTTTCATCTTTCCAATTATGTTTTTACTTTGGTGAGTAACGAAACGGTTTTGTCTGTAGACTCGGACGAGCGGGCCGAGGAAGCGCATTCATAGGTAAATTGCATTGACAGTAACAGGGCGGTATCTGTCCGAGTGAATTTATTTTTCCGAGGTAGTCTTCTTCTGTGGTGGTGGCGGTCTCTTTGAAGCTTCAAAAAAATTCACTCGGACAGAACACGTCTAAATAAGTTATTTAATGGTAGCGCCAAGGCTTCAAAACCCAGCATTTGTTTAAATAGACCCTTTTGCTTAGGTAAGTGAAGTTTCATGTTTATCTGACACTTGTAAATATGAGCGCCTCTCCTAAATAGGCCGACACTTATTTATTTTGACGGCGAAGTGAATGGAGGGTGAAAGGACTGTTGTCTGGCATGAGCGAGCATGCGACAACAGGACTGAAAAGGGCTAAGTGGATATGTGTGTGAATATTTAGTTGATGTATCTATGTATTTTCCTACCTGGTGGAGGGGTGTAGCATGGGCAAACGTTTTTTGGAGCCAATCTGAATCCACTACATTGCTGCTGTCGGTCCTGTTATATCTAGCTACAGTAGCTACAGTAGGTAGCCTAGCTGAGGTACATCAGAGCATAGCCGAAGAGCTCCCGTTCGGCTGACTCCAGCATTGTCAAACTAGCTGCCCATAAACATTTTTTCAAACTTTTGTCTCGGTATCAGTAACCTAATGTCACTGCACATGCCGACATGCATCATGGGTGGTCTAATCTGCGCTCTCCATTGTACTTTTTAAACATTTGTTTAATAAAAAAGTGCATTCAATAACTTGAATTAACATAAAATAACTGTAATATCCCATGCCCTGTCCCCACTTACAAGAGAACACCAGAAGCCCCAGGGTCTGCAGATGGCCAACCCCTATAATTTGGCCTTCTTGCCCTTTGTTCCTGGGTAAACCAGGTGTCCACACATTCCCTAGCACCAAAGTCCTCCAAACTAGGCCCCTCAATGATGATTCTAATAAGATCCTCCACTGTCTCTGTGTGGAGAGATGCTCTGACATCTGATCCTCTTTTGAGGGGGGGGGGGGGGGGGGGCACCAACGAAAGCCAAGTGGCAGCATTGCCACCAATATTTTTTTAGCGGCAATGTACAGATTACTGGTGGCAGTCTGGAGCCCCCCTTTGCCTGGCAGTGTGTATACTGTATGCTGACAAATTACCAAAAACACCCCGCTTACCCTATTCCAACAGAATGAATTTGTGGTTATCCACTCGCATGATATGCGCGCAGAAGGAGGCACACCCACACTTTCTTCGATTAATTATTAAACTAGTGCAAAGTGCCCGTGGATGTTTAGCGCGTTCTATTTATTAGATGTCAGTGGTTAAATCTGTGACCCATACAGCAAAGTCTGCTAGGTAGTACATGTATAGAAAGTGTTACAACACCAGGGGCTAATAAACATAAACAGTATATTCCAAAACAGTACCATCTTTGGTGTTGATTCCTATAGTAGGGTTCTCTGTTATTTTTTCCAAAGCTTGAATAATGCTTGGCTCCATAGCAGAGGGTTAGTAGCTGGTGTTTCAGGTGGATCAAACAGTCCTCCCTCAGGCTCAGCATTGCCATGTTTTTTCTTTAATGAATTCTTCGTGGTTCTGGGCTTCGAAGTTTTCAAAAAATAATTGTCCAGGCTCATGTTAAAATATTCCCTGTTCGGTATTCCTAACTTTCACCAAGCAGATAAGGAGAATAAAAGCATAAATGATAAATGCTGCTGGAGCTCACGTTGCAGCGTTCAACCTACGACACCATCTTACAAATCCATGGGCAGATATATCGACTGAATCAATTCAAATTCACCACTCAAATCATCACCTCAGGAATTGAGCAGCGCAGATTAGAAGCTTATCTCAAAAACCTACATGTTGAGCCAGACTTCACTCATAGAAAATGTGTTATTTTAACACATCCGTGTTTGGTTTGGTTAAGGACAATATAATACAACATGTCTTGTTGTTTTTAACACATCTCTTCTAAGAATGTACTGAATGCAATTTCATCACATAATGATCCTGCTGCCACGATGAGACGGGTGAGTAGACTCGCTGACTTCAGCAAACCTCCTCACCTACAGTACGGAACACACAAAAACACAAGTAGCAGCATTCATATCAACAGTGGAGGGAACATATAATGACGGTACTTCAAACACATTATGATAACAGCGTTAACTCTGTTCACTGACTTCCTCCCACACAGGAAATTACATTGCACCAGATTACCATGGGATGGCTGGACAAACTGTACAAGCACAAACTTACCTCAACAACCAAGTCAATCTTGGTTGACCCCCACCCTCACCCTCACCCTGACCCCATCTCCAATCTTAACCCTGACCTTGTGGGTGTGGATGGGCGGATGTTTCTTTCAAATATCAATGAGCATTATTACACCCGACATCCACCAGATGGCAATGACAGTCCACTCCTTGAGGATTTACCTACAAAAGCAAGTGTTTGTTGGATCTACCAGCCCTAAGAAAAAGGCATGTGGATCTATCACTAAACCCATGGTTGTTCCATCCTATTATTCACCATAGATATTGAAAGTCTATACAAACATGAATGCACAAGCTGGGTTATAAACACATTCCAAAAACACCCAGATGGCAATAGACCTGACACTGAACGTTTACAACTACTGGAAATTAGTCTCACCAGCAATAACTTCACATTTGATAATAAACAGCAGATTACTGGCAATCCTCAAGAAGGCAGTTACAAGTCTGTCCATCAATGAGTACATGGGCAGCATACTTAGGTCCAATCAGCCTTTAAGGTATTTTCACATGGGTGAATGTTGTGTGGGAAAACCTTTTCTTGGCTTTGTATTTGGTATCAAAGGTGGGACTATTATCACTGTCATTGGCTCTCAATTGTCCCACAATGAGGGCTGAATCTAGTTTAAAAAAAACAGGGACGGACTGAGCCATTTTGACTGTCCCACAGAGACCGTCTTAGTTGCTTCCTCTTAGCAACTACTTACGATGGGTTTGGAACTGGATCATTAGGACATGCAAATGCAATATCATCCTCGCCCCACTAAAACAGTACCATGGCTTTGGTCTGCTGCTGGGCCTTTGAGCTTCAGTGGAGTCTTTGTACTTAGTTGGATGCTTTGCGCTCATTTTAGTCTCATTGGCTTTTGTCTTAGGATGTTCCTGTGTTTTTATGCTTGTGAGCTGGCTCTGAAGCTCGGTAACCATTCAGCGACAACCCTTGTGTCAAGCAGGCGAATGCTTTCTGTCTTTAGTCTGGGGAGTTGACTGCAGCTCAATGACTTGTTTCCCCGTTGCGGTAATGTCACTCTTTAATGACATGTCATTTTCAAGGGAGCTTGCCGTTAAAAGATGTGACACTGACTTTTTGCTTTGATGCATAAAAGCTCTTTTCTCTCATTGGGTTTTCTTTCGCAGTGTCTATCCTCTACAACAAACTGTTAACAGGAACTCCGAGAGATTGGAGGTGGGTTGTCTCTTTTAGACATTCAAGCTGAAGAGTCAGCCATCAGCATGTCACCCCGACATCCTCGAGAGAACCGACGCAAAAGATATCGGTCAGCTTCACTGGCAGATCACGTCGCCTCTTCTCAGTGACAAGAGCTGTCTGAAGCCTGGGTTCTGTAGGTAATGGGATGGCTTCACTCTGGCTCATCGCACAATCTCCGACAGTTCTGAAAGCTGAGTCTAGCAGTTTAAGGTAAGCTGCAGGGTACGGCTTGTGGGCCTAAAGATTTTACAACATCAGCTGCTGGTAGAAGGCTACTAACTAAACCATCTAGAATTTTCCTTGAGCGCGGCAAGGCTGTTTTTTCTAAGGATGTGCCACTCACTTTAGCCGTAGCAAATTACAGTTCACTCAAATAGCACTGGCGTCACGATTGGCACGTATTCAATTAACAGGGCTCTGATTTGGTAGGCCTATGTGCTATGAGGAAGTACAGGCTGCATGTTTGTGGTACTCGGGGTCATCTATCTGTTCTTGCAATGCGCCCATATTTGTTCAAGACATCAGTTAAATCCTCTTCAATGATCTAGCAGTGACTCCACAACAATAACTTTAGGTACTGTACTTTAATATCCTTTCTATCTAGGCTACTACTGTTGTATTTGCCGGACTTTAAACTATTTTAGGTTTCCAAACTGTAGTTTGACATCACTTCCCCTCTCATTCTGTTGTCCTATCTTCAGGGAGCAAAAAAAAGAGGTGACACACACAATGACGTGTGAACCGGAGAGACTGGAGAACCCAGTGTGTGACGGGAGTATGTGAAAGAGGATAAGTTGTTGTTTGGCTTTGGGGCTTATACGTTGGCGTTACATTTGCCCTGTCAGAAGTGTTGCTTGTTGACCTGAGCCACCGCGGAACACCAGATGGCAAGTCAAGTTGACTAAAGTCAACCGTAAAGTGTGTGTAGTAGTTTGTGAGTGTGTGTGTGTGTGTATGTGCACATGTACGTGTGTTCGGTTGTGGACACTCGTGTGAGGATGACGGCAACCCTGTGGAGAGGAGGATGAACGGCAGCTGATCCCTGCAGCCCGAAAGCTGAGGTGGAATATCAGACACTTTCTGGAGCATGGATTATAAGATGCGACATCCGTGAACAAGCACAGGCTACCCTTCTTAAAGAGAAATGCCTGGATGGAAAATCCTGTTGGTGCAGTGCGCTCCTCATTCGAGGTTTGAGTGAACTAGAAGATGCTCATGACTCATCCTCATGGAGATGAGTTAACGTGTTTCACCCTGTGAGACCAAAGTTACACTAAAATCACACTTGCGTTGTTTTTGCATGTTGCCTGTTATTCCAGCTAGTCCCGCAGAAGAGGCATCTGTGATTGTAGCTTGACTGCACTTCCTGTGTGTTTGCGCATGCGTGCGTGTGTCTGTGCGTGCGTGTGCACATGTGTTTCCTGGCTAGTGCCTGGCTCGCTTAGTCACTTTTTAGCTTGGGTTAATATTTCAAGGCCCAGGCTATAAGCTTCCCTTTGCCAAAGCCTTCAGTGAGACTCTCCCACTCCAACACATGATTAACAGCCTCTGAGGGGACAATCTTAGAGCACTGCCACTGCTGAAACTCCTGGGGCTATATGGCTCACACATGCACACACACACGCACACAAACTTACACTGGCACACACACACACACACAGTCCTTCATAGTAAATGTAAACACGTTTACAATCTCTAATTGCCTGTCAGTAAGCATAACATTGTACATTGTACATTACATGTGTGTGTATGTACCTTCATTACTTGTGTGTGTTATGTGTGTGTGTGTGTGAAAGAGAAACAGTAGAGAGAGGGAGAGGGAAGGAGGAAGAGAGAGAGAAAGACAGAGAGAGAGATGATGATGCTGGATTAGATCAGCAGGACTAGTCTGCCATCTGGTGCCGCAAGGTCACATTGCAGTAAGTTCGGCGCACGACAGACATGACGCCTGTCTTGATAGTTTAAAAAAAAAATCAATAACAAATCGACAGTTGTGAGGGGGGGAAAGAGAGCGATGCTAAACAATGGATGAGTGTTTGCGTTAGGTTGGGACACGGCGGGACGCACCATGGAGTAGCCTGGGATATTAACTAGTGGTGGTGGGGGTAGAGAGGAGGGAGAGAGAGAATAGCAGACATCCTGTAGGAATTAAGGGATGAGAGTAAATGTGAGAAACAGTGGTTAGGGAGGATAGAGGAGTGAGAGAGAGGGGTGGTGGGGGGGGGGCAGGGGAATTATGAGGAGGATCAAAGCCTCCATCCATCTTTTTGCGCCCACATGTTCCACCCCCTCTGCTCTCTCCTCTCCTCTTTTGTCTATCTCATTACCGGGTGTGTTTTCTCTTGTTTGCTCCTAATCCTTGTTTTTTTTTGCTGCCTTTAGTCTGCCTGCTGGTGGATTATTTATCTGTCAAATCTGTCTTCATCCTCTGGCTGCCTCTTTCTCTCTCTCTCTCTCTCTCTCTCTCTCTCTCTCTCTCTCTCCCTCCGCCTCTCTTTTTCTGTCTCCTCTGTATTTCTTGAGTCTTTCTGTCTCACTATATCATCCCCTCCCTCTCTCTCTGTCTCTCTCTCTCTCTAAATAAAGGACAGAATCAGACTTTGTTTAGTGGTGTACAGTATGAAAGATTATATCTCGCGACTGGCATAAACAACAGCACAGTCCAGGAGCAGTCCCATGGCGTAGGGAAGACGAATTATAGGCCTACATCCATACTGTACTGTACATATCGCACTGATTTCACGGAACACGCGTGTTCACTTGCAGGCGTGCCCCCGCGTTTCATGCACGTCATTAGCCCTGCATTCGCCACATCACCACAGGAGACTGAGTAAATATCTCCGCTGCAGTGAGAATCAGAAATGGATGTATTTTCCTGTTCCTTGGAGGGATAATTCTCTCTCACTCTCTCTCACTCTCTCTCCTTTTGAGAAACTCAAAATGGAAACAGGTGGGGATGAGCAAACAACTGTTCTCTCTGCACAATGAAAGTGCCATTGTGTGGGGTGCTATTCATAGAGATAAGAACGGTAGAGAGAATGCTGCACCTCTGGCGTAGAGCACGATGGAGACGGAGGTGTGTGCGTGAGTATGTGTGTGTGTGCTTTGGCATTACTATACGTTATGGGGACCACATGTCCCCACAATAATAGTTAAATAAGAAATGCTGTCACTTGTGGGGACATAGGATGGTCCTCACAAGTTTAGGGTTCGTTTTAGGATCAAAGGTTAGGGTTTAGGGATTGTGTTACAAGTAGGGTTAGGGTTCAGAGGTTATCTTGGGTGTTAGTTGTAGGGTTTAGGGTTAGGTTTAGGTGGCTTTCTGGGGATTAGGGTTAAGGTTCTGAGAGGAGAGAGCAGGGATGCTGACTGGCCAGGCAGCGGAGAGCAAATCAGCTTAGCGCCAATGACTCTTCCACTGGACAATTTCGTCCCAGTAGAAGTGATATGGTGTCTTTAATCCTGATTCATGATGGGAACTGATAAAGACTGGTTCTCACGCTCTGGTGGGAAACAGGCAGACCGAGATGAGAGAGCCAGAGAAAGAGACAGACAGACATAAATAAAGACAGACAGACAGACAGACAGACAGACAGACAGACAGACAGACAGACAGACAGACAGACAGACAGACAGACAGACAGACAGACAGACAGACAGACAGAGGCCAAGAGAAAGAGAGCCGGACAGAAAGATAGCAGGAAAAGACCTGTAACAGCCAATAAAGACCTGTAGCAACCAATAAAGACCTGTAACAACCAACAAAGACCTATATCAACCAATAAAGACATGTAACAACCAACAAAGACCTATATCAACCAATAAAGACATGTAACAACCAACAAAGACCTATATCAACCAATAAAGAACTGTAACAACCAACAAAGACCTGTAACAACCAACAAAGACCTATATCAACCAATAAAGACATGTAACAACCAACAAAGAACTGTAACAACCAACAAAGACCTGTAACAACCAACAAAGACCTATATCAACCAAAAAGACCTGTAACAACCAACAAAGACCTGTAACAACCAATAAAGACCTGTAACAACCAATCTTTATTGGTTGTTACAGGTCTTTATGTACCAACATGTACCAACCAACAAAGACCTGTAGCAAACAATAAAGACCTTTAGCGAACAATAAAGACCTGTAGCAAACAATAAAGACCTGTTTGCCGTCCGAGGGGAGCTGCACTATTGTACAGCAGGCTGGAACCAGAGAGAGGAAAGGAGAGACATGCTGGGGAGGAGAGGAAACGAGGGGTGGAGACAGAGAGGAGAGGAGAGAGTGAATGGGGGGTGGAGAGTGAGGAGAGAGGAGAGGAGTGGGAAAGTGGGATGGAGAGTGAGAGGAGAGGGGGAACGAGGGATTAGGAAAGGAGAGGAAGAAAGGGGGATGGACAGACAGGAGAGGAGAGGGGATAAAAGGGATAGAGAGAGAAATGAGGAAAGCAGGAGGAGCTCACTAATGTGTAGGCCTAATGAGCGACTGTTGGGCACTGTCAAAGAGAATACTTGAAGGGCTGGAGGACGGCCTGGGAGAAGGATGGAGATGTGGGATATGCCGTAGTTAAAGGGTGGGGGGGACTGAGCTAGCATAATTGGGGAGAGAGAGAGGGAGAGAGAGCACTCAACAGTAGAAAGGGGAGGAGTTGGAGTCGGGGTGACACCTCTAGGGTTTATGGGAAACCCAGGCTATTGAGAGTGAAGCGTCAGAAAAATGTGTTAAGCTAAGAGGTTCAGCTTACTGTTGTTGATGTGAATTCTGTTGTGAGTGGGAAGCATGCTCTTGAGAATCTTTGTTTACAATGCTACTTTGATACAAAAATGGCAACAGTGGCATTGAACAGCTAATTTGCATAGTTGGCTTGTTTCCTAGTACTATAAGCAACAATTCTTCTCATAAAAAGGGCAACATCTCAATTACTGTAAATCCACTGAAAACTCTCAGGAGCTAAACAAGGAGCTAATCAATATAACTGGACCCAAAAAGGTTGTTTATTCGTCTTACAGTATGTGTGTGTGTGTGTGTGTATACACATATACACTACACACAGACACACGTGCAGGGAGTAGTGACACTGAGAAGCACACACACATACTGTACACACACATGCAGGAGTGGTAACCGAAGACATTTGTTCTGGCCATTTTTTCCATCCATGCTGCCCTTCCTCCAAGGGCAACCAGGAGCACCTTATCAGCAGCGGCCAGGGACCAATTCAAGTGCTAATGCCCATATCTTGGTCAGGGCCAGGAGCCCAATCTGTTCTGCGTGTTCTTAGATTGAGGTTCTTTTGTGGAGGAAACCCTTGTGTGCGCAAGGAGAACATGCAAAGATAACCCAAAGCCCCCCCCCCCCCAGTTCCAACAAGCCCCCCTCGCGGGTATCGAACCCAGGACCTTTTTGCTGTGCTAGGCAGCAGTGCAAAGCGCCGAGCCACCATGCCCCACCAATGGAAAGCGCTGACTCGGAATGCCAAACATTTACCGTCATGCTAATGCTAAAACTGGTAAGAACGCCAGCACCGCTAGCTATAAGCCCTCAAGGCTCCGCGGGTGCGGCCGGTGCGCTGGCTCGCGCTAGTGTGCTAGCCTGGCAGCGGAGCGGGCTAATTGGGCTTCCTGCATTAATTTGGCCCGATTAATTAGGAACCGCATCTGAGGGCATGAGCACTCCCACCCCAGTGATTTAGGGATTGGCGAGAAATGGTTGCGAGAAAAGAAACAGGTGCGAGGAAGAACGGAGGACAACGGAGGAGAGGAATGGAAGAGAGGGATGGAGGAGAGGGGAGCATTGAGCAATGATGAAAGAGGTCACAGAGGCCTTGTTTCAATACTATCACAACAGATCTTTCCTTATCCCTCTTTGCTTGACCACTCTGTAATCATTAGAGACTGATAAGTGATTGGATCAGAGCTATCGCCCCACGGCTTTGATCAACCGATTCAATCCACCGCCCACCTCCTCCGTCATTTGCATACCATTCTGAGCCCCTCCCACTCACCTCTACCAACAGGAAGCAGGGTAAGAGATAGGTGCTGGTCTTCTGGAGCCCCCTCTCCCCCGCCATGTTCATCATCCTTCCTCGTGACCTGTCAGACACCTGTAGAGTCAGAATGACAACATTAGTCAAACTCTAACAACAGACTCCGTTGATATCATCAGTGGATCCGTGAATTTCTCCAGAACAAACTCTTGGCATATTAAGTTCTATTGTTATTATTATGTAATTATGTACACAGAAAGAATCAGAATTCTTTTTTTAATAATTCAAATAATTAAATGGAAAAATAAAAGGAAAAGAAAAAGGAAAAGATACGGGGGTGGGGGAGCGCAGGGTTGGGGGGGGGGGTTGCGCAGGGTTGGGGGGGGGGGGGAGGGGGTTGCGCATACGAGTGAAATGTCACAGGTGCTAGTATAGGCTTACATACACAGAGAAGGAGATGAGATGAGTTGGTGAGACAAAGATGAATGGATCCGAATACGTAGAAGGATTCATTGTATTAAAATAGCCTTGAAAGGACTCCACCTTTTAGTAAATATATATATATATTTGGAGTCTCAAAGAGTACATAATTTGTTCCATTTGATACATTTCCCATACTTTCCCAATCCACATATTAAACCACTTAATTGTGATGCATTTAATTGCTGCCGGTAGTAGGCTATGACTTCCCTTTTTGAGAAGTTTTTCACTTTGTGGCCTCATTGGTTTCCCTGGTGATATCCACACTCCGAGCAGTACAAATCCTTTTATCCCCATTATCTACCACACCTCCTATCCCCAGACACACACGCCACACACACACACACACACACACACACACACACACACACACACCGCACAACACTCAAAGAATGTGGAGATGAGGTTGAAAGCAGGAGGAGAGGAAGAGACAGAGGAGACGATCAAAAACCAAAGTGTTATAGAGAGAGATAAAAGATTGAGTCGTGACGAGTCATTTGAGGTGGTTCAGAAACTAAGTGGGGAGATATCAGATCAGGCACATCACAGCGAAAAGGGAGATGCAGCAGGGAATATGGATGGCAGACTGAAGAAAGAGAAAAACAACGCTAATCCCAAACTGAGTTCAACACGCACCCCCCCATCACCCCCAAAAAGGCTGGGATTTGTTATGATGGGAGCATAGTCGCGTCAACTCAGCGAGTACCCCGGGGACGATACACAGATGATCTGTTATTCACTCAGAACACTTTCTGCAATCTGGATGTCTGGGAGGCACTGTGCTGCGAGAAAGATTGTTTGTTCGGGTTGAAATGGAGTTTCCTTTTTGGAAATTGGAAATGTTTTTTGATAGGTACTATACTGTACATTTTATTTGAAACCAAGCTGGTTTCTGACAAGACTGATGCTCTACTAAAGCCTCTATAGAAAGAAAACAACAACAACAAACACACATCGAGTAGACACACACACGCACACACACACACAAAGAGTCACACGCAAATTCCAGGACTTTTGAACACTAAATACAGTAGGTTCCTATGTGTATTAGAAGTTTTTCCGTCAACATACAGTCAGCCAAACTGCAATACGGCAGTAAAGTTTTAGCGGAGAGTTCAGACCACCTCCTTATTCAGTGTTGCACAATAGCCACCAGGAGGTGTCGTTGAGCAGCAAACTCAATTTGTCTGCCGCAACCCGTAACCCGTGTTTTTCCAACCTTCTACACGTGAAAATGCTCTGGAATGGCAGTCAAACCCGTAATTTCCCACCCGTGAACTCGTACCAGATCGATGTACTCCCAGTTGCGCTCTCGGACATCACACAGCCCTCTACACAAGATGGCAGCCCACATGGGTACGGTTGTGGTGCCCGGTAATAAATCAACAAAGATTACTTTACGGCAACGTAAAGTAAATCTGTACGTTGTATTCAAAATAATACAAACGATTATGCACTACAATCTGCTATGTGACTGCTAGCTAGCGCTAGCTAGCTAACGTTAAGGTCAACCTGAACTTGACCATGCAGACGGCGAAAAGTCGATGATGTCAATAAATACAATTATGTAACATACGATTTCTTAGCATAGCAAGATTAGGCATACAATGTTTACCTTGCCAGCTCTGACCAAATCTCAAGCTTTATCATCAAAAGCACAAACCATGCATATCTGCTGTCGGCTTCCATTCTATCACAGTGTATCTGGATAAGGAGATGAGAGGGTTTCTGGATATGGAGAGAACCCAACCCCTCTTGGCCCCCCTATATCAGTCCTCCCAGGGGATATACTTTATGAATGAAGCCCAGACTATAAGGGTACTTCTTCATTTTCCACCCAGTAAGTGGAAAATGTACACCCCGCACAGTCTGCTTTGCGATTGGCTTGTTTACATATATCAAGAATTCCACGCGCTCAGACAGTTTGCCTGAAACGCTATGAAGTCATGAGTCGTGACTTATGGGCTCAAAATCCTATCTGGAACGCGGCATTATTCTCATGAGATTTCGACCCTCGACAAGACATTTTTTCCTCTCCCCCAGCTAGTCGATCCTGCGGAATCCCACAGGGTTCCATCCTAGGTCCCATTCTGTTCTCTGTTTACTTGCTTCCCCTTGGTTAAATTATTCAAAATACATTTCCTTCCATTGCTATGCAGATAACACACAGCTTTATCTCAACAATTTTCACAAACTGTGAATTTTGTAGCAGATCCGAAAAACGGGCATGGTCCACGAGCCACCCAAACATGGCCGGCCATTCAGCTCCATTAATTTTTTTAGACCAGGTTTATGCTAAAACTACCACACTGATTTTCATGAAACTCGGTGGAGGGGTGTAGCATGGGCCAATTTAGAACCCATTCAATGTTGGTGCGCACAGAGCCACGAAATGCATTCATGGGCGGAGATCTGTGCACTCTGGGCACTATTTCTGGTTGTTTTTGTTTTTTAATAGTGATTTTACTGCCTGGTCTGGTCTGTACAGCACTTTGCTCAATGTGAGTTGTTTTTAAATGTGCTTTATAAATACATTTGACTTGCCTATTAATTCACTAGTGATTGAGAGCTTATTAATTATTATGCATGTGACTAAGAGGCTACATCCACCATGTTTAAACCCATGAATAATTGAGTGGATGATATACTCTTCGTCAGCCTTCGACTTACTACTGGTGCAGCTCCCTGAGAAGCCATTAGCCAAGTCTTTATCCGTATGGTGACCAATGACACACACACACACACATGTCCAGATGCTTCTATAAGCATCCGCCACACATATAAGATCAAGCTGGCATGAAGGGTTCTCCAACAGTGGTCATCCGTCTCATAACTATGCACATGCCTTAGCCTGCTAATACCCCTGCATCTCAGAGGCGGCATGAAACCCTTTCTGACACACCCGCCCGCCCACACACTCACACACACACACACTCTCTCTGTCTCTCTCACACACACACGCACATATGCCCACTCTCTCTCTCTCTCTCTCACACACACACACACTCTCTCTCTCTCACACACACACACACACACACACACAGCTCCTTCCTGCCAATCCACCTTATATCCTACAAGTGTGTGTGTGTGTGTGTGTGTGTGTGTGTGTGTGTGTGTGTGTGTGTGTGTGCATAGTGATATGTGTCTGTGGCAGTAAGAGCATACCACAGTGAGAGAGATCATCTCCACTGCAACACCACAGGTCCCACAATGTGGGTCAGGGAGACGGACACAGAGATCTCTCTCCACCGATGCACCCATCCTCCAACCTTTTTACACACACACACACACACACACACACACAATGATTCAACTATACAGTCCATTGTAAAATACATCACGAAGCTTCATCAAGATTGCATAACCCCTATAGGAACACCCAGTGCAGTACCCCCCCCCCCAAACACACACACACACACACACACATACACACCTAAAATAAAATTAAAAAAAAGAAAGGTCTCACCTTCAATTCTGTGTGGAGGAGCTACAAAGTAGCCATCGGCTCTGTTGAGAATGCAGTAGTAGTAGAAGCAGAGACAGAGTGAGAGAGAGAGAGAGTGTGTGTGTGTGTGTGTGTCTTCAGAGGCTCCGGCAGATCTGTGTCTTATCTCCCCTCTCCTCCGCCGCTCTCTCTCTCCAGTCAAAAGCAGACCGCCCCGGCGCCTCTGCCGCTGTGCCCGAGCCCCAGGGGGAGGGGGGCCGCGTGAATGAGGGGGGTCGACGGCGTGCCGTTGTGCAGCCCGCGGCGGCTCGGTCCGCTGTCCTGCCCGCCGTGCGCTCGAACCACGGCCGGGTCGCTAAAATGATCAGCTAAATCCGCGCCGGTTTCGCCGGGGCAATTATCGCTGTGCCGGAACCCTCAGCCTTCAAGGGAGGCTCAATGCATCCACTGAGGAGGCACAGCAGGAGAGATGGAGAGAGGGAGAGAGAGAGAGAAGGAGGGAGAGTGTATGTGTGTCAGAGGCAGAGGAACAGCAGCGGCTGAGTGGTAGGCACAAGAAGCACTTCAGCAATAGCTACTTCAGCCCCAGGAAACCACTTTCATACATGAGGAGGCAGAGCCCACAGAGTGTGTGCGTGTGTGTGTCTGTCTGTGTGTGGGGGCGTATCTACGTGCAATCCTTGCATGTCTGTGTCCATTTGTTGAATGTTTGTTGGTGTGTGTGTGTGTGTGCGTGTGTGTGAGACGACGTGGGCTCAGGTGAGCAGCGATGCTGCCAATCTGGCTGAGCCCTTCGGACACAAATCAGTGTGACACGGGGTTAATGACGCACTGCCAAGCGGAAAAGTGGGGCGACTCAGACAACGGCGCAGGGGCCTATGTGGGTCAGAAGCCCTCAGGTGCTGGACACGGGCAAGCTTCAGGCAGGGTGTGTGTGCTTGTGTGTGTGTGTGTTGTTGGAGTTTGAGGTATATGTATGTGCTGGGAGTGTGTGTGTACGTGTTCTGAGTGGTTGTGCGTATAGGGTATAGTATACAGTATGTGTAGTGTGTGTGTGTGTGTGTGCATCCCCATCTACTTATTCCCTTCGGGGGTACAGCATGTGTTGCTTCCAGCGTACTGTGCGTTGTGAGTTTTGCCTCAGACAAATATGAAGTCACACTCGTGTAGGAGGGAAACGGCACGCCTCGGACCGCGGCGGCGCGTTGTAAAGAAAGAGATATTTTTAGTTGTTCTTTAAACACTGATGATGAAGAGCCCGGACTACCCGACCTGACACAGGAAACCCGCTTACCTTCTGAGGCCGGATTGTTCACATCATCACGTGGACATGTCGTTCCCATGGAAACCCAGCAACCATGGCACGGATTGAGTGGCGTGATGGCGTGTGCACAAGCACGCATGCACACACACACACACACACACACACACACTATGTGAGGCAAGCAGCAGTTAAAAACAGCAACCTCCTTCGGGAAAGCAATTACCAACACCTCAACCACCCAGCTACTGTATGTACAGGATGTCAAACCCCCGAGACGCATGTAACTTCTTCTTTTTTTTACCGTGACACACGATAACAAGTGCATACTGTACTGTTATTGATAAGCGATGATACCTCCCGAGCTCATCCGAGATAAGAGTCACGTGGTATTACATCACAGGCATGGCGGAGGGCTAGGCACGAGCTTGGACGATACACCACCTGCCTACGGAGAAAAATGGGGGAAACTGCAGCTATAAATATCCACCATGCCATCTCTCCGGGGATGAAAATATTACACGGTCCATTACATTAGTTTGTTTGCAGGTGTGTATTTTTCACTAGAACCAGTTTACCTGCCTGGGCCTGGAGAATTATTTTATGCAGCATTATTCGACTTTACGACAGCTCTTATTCCAGTCCGGCATATTAACAGATTATCCCAGGGAGGGATTGTCAAAGTCAAGGACAAGAGCTGGGACAGTAAGCAACCTCAACAGACTTGGAGACTGGAGAGTCTGAAAGTAGATCACATGCACGCACGGTCGCGCACGCACGCACACACACATGCACACACACACACACACACCTCTCTCTCTCTCATATACACACTCACTCATTCTCTCTCTCTCTCACATGCACACACACACACCTCTCTCTCTCTCATATACACTCACTCATTCTCTCTCTCTCCTCTCTCTCACATGCACACACACACACACCTCTCTCTCTCATATACACACTCACTCATTCTCTCTCTCTCCTCTCTCTCACATGCACACACACACACACCTCTCTCTCTCTCTCTCTCTCTCTCTCTCACACACACACATACACACACCACAGAATCCCACAATCCTTGAATCCTTGAGAACAGTGAAGGTATGGGCAGTGATATGAGTAAGTATGTGCCTGCAGTGTTTGGCTCTCGATGTGAGGACTCCTGCAGTTCTCTGTTCTTCAGAAGTAGGCCGATTCACTTGGTTCCCATTCCAGTTAAGTAACTGTGAACCACAGCCAAGAACATTCTCTTGACGTTTCTTCTGAGTTTGTGCATGACGAATTCATCAGATTTCAGCGAATAGAGCAATAAAGATTAATGCCAAATGTAAATTATGGGGAAATGTTATTACTTTTGCTCAAGAGATGTAGCATACATTTACCAAAGTTCATAATTGGCAGCTCATAATCACAATTAGCCTAAGCCAGAACATGAGTATGCAGTAGGTCCTACTTGCATTAGAAATGATGAGGAGTTTCAAGACTACTTTAAGTGCCGCAAATGAGCTCTAAAAGTTGGTCAAACAAACAAAGTAACTTTCCAATTTAGCCTACTCTGGTACAGCGTCTAGCCGGACCATATTTTATAACGGTCAAACTGTATTTCCTTTGCAAATTGTATTTGCTTTACCTGTTGCTCGAGTCAGTTCCCCCTAGAGTCAGAAAGCAGGAACGACACAGGAAACTCGTAGCGTGAGAAAGAGGGGCGGCTCCATGCGGGAGCCCTCGAGTCAGGTAACCGAACCCAGGCTGCGCTGCTGGGACTTCTGGACGCGCATCGTCTTCGAAAGGAGCGGAAAGTGACTACAAATAATTTCGGCGAGGAATCCGGGCTATTTCCTCGCCACTGGGGTTACGCTTTGTAAGAACTTTGCACACCTTGTCATTTTAAGGACTTTTAATTAATGTGACGAACTTTGCGTTACAAGGGCGGCGAGTGTCCAGGTGTTCGGCTGCCTAGGTGAATGTTATCTGCCATTTCATTTTCAACGTCAACGTAGGACGTTTTCCCTCCGACGTTCGTTTTATTTTACAACTTTATAGTCTAACGTCACGACAGTTTTTGCCTGGTTTCGTTTTTCATATCTGATTGGAACCACAACACCAAGTGGCCACAGTGAGCCAGGTAAGTGTCTGCAAAATGTATTTATTTTCCCCGAGTTGTGCTAATTTGTTTTAGTCAAGAATGTGTCATTTTCTTGTGTGCCTGAAAACGTTGACACCTTTTGAGCGTGTGCCAACTCGTGGCCAAGTGTGATCCTATGCTAGGGCGACAGCTGTCGGGTGCTTGCTTGGCTAAAGCATTTTCCAAAACAAAACCGAGCCAATTCTCTAAGCAGAGATAGTTTGAATTATGAATCATAGGATCAGCCAGCTAGGTGTATTGAGTCTACTTTTTATGGAAGTAAATCCACTGAAGGACCTGTCTGCATACTGAACATGGCTTTTGCACAGGGCAAAGAGGTGCTCTTAGTTATGTACAATATGGTATTAGTCAGGGGTGATTGGACAACTTTGCCCATCTTTCGCTTTGATAGATCGACCCCCCCCTCCCTCTCTCTCTCTCTCTCTCTCACTCACACTCACTCACTCACTCACACACACACACACTCACTCACTCACTCACTCACTCACTCACTCACACACACGCAATACTACTGTATAACTTTCCTTTACGTCACACAAACATACTGTGTACAACAAACACACACACACACACACACACCACAACCCAGAGATCATGCGCATACTGGTACACCCAGAAAAAAACAGGTTTGCTTTGCAGCCACATACACATGGTGGCTCTTGACAGCCTCTGTGAATCCTGAGGGCACCACACCTCTGGGCACGCACAACAATTGCACCCCCTCGACTCAGGAAAGTGCATCGGCTTCACGCTCTTTTAAGTTCTTAACCAGGTGTTTTAACCCGGTGTTTTAAGGCTACCAGGGCTGCAGAGAGAGGTGGTTGTGTACCAACCGTCTGTGCTCGGCCTGGCTGTTGATCTCGCCGCTCCATGTGAAATGTAGCGTGTTTCGTTGTTAGAGTGACGGCGCGCGTGTTAAGTCATTTGCATCGAGGTCTGATTTTCGCGATGCCCGCGCTGAAATGCGTGTCCAGTGTGTGTGTGAGAGGGAGAGGGAGGAAGAGAGGGTTCACCAGAAAGATAAGACTGAAGGAAGCTGTAGAGTCCGTAGAAGCATATCAGTTCGATGTTTTATTTTATCTGGCAGTCACACTGAAGAGAGAAGAGATAATATAGAAGAGATAGGAGAGAGAGAGAGAGGGGGGAGGGAGAAGGGGAAAACAATGGAGTGATGAGATCTCTCTCCTGACTAGCTGATGGATGCGTCTTGTGCTGGAGGGAAATTCCTCACTGCCACATCGCCCTGGGCTCTCTCTCTCCCCCTCTCTCTCTCTCTCCTTCTCCCTCCCTCTCTTTCTCTCTCCATCCCTCTCTCCCTCCCTCTCTCTTTCTCTGGTTCTGCCCTGTGGGAATCTTGGACGTCTCCCTTATGTAACATCGACGAGAGACCTTAACTGGCCGCGATCATTTTGACAGATGAGTCTTGATGCTCCTGCTCTACAGATATGACCCCCTCCTCCCCACCCCAGGGGTACTAGGATCTGGATTATGTCAGTGTGTCATACCTGAACCCTGAGCCTCAGGCTCCGCCCACTCCCCCAGGGGTTAAAGAAGCCGTCTGGGAGTGCGTGGGCGTTGTTGTGTGGCGAATCTACCCGTGTCTGCCATCTCCTGTTGCCGCACAATCTTTGTGTCTCAAGTTTTTCCAGGACGCTAAGGCGAACTCGAGATGGTACAGTTTACATAGTGTGTGTGTGTGTTGTGTGTGTGTCTCAAGCTGTCCGGAGTCATCTTTGTTCTTTTAACTCACGCCTGAGAAACTCTAGCTGACAGTGAAAGAATCGTTAGAGGGCAAAAACAGTTTACTTCCATAAAACTCCTCCCTGATGTTCCCACGGACGCATAAATCAACCAGACGAGGATGAGAGGGTCTTAAATAATACATTACTGGTGTGAAGGTAATGGTCTGTGGAGAATAAACAAACAAGGAAATGGTAGCCTACGAAGAGCAACCTTTAGTCATGTCAGAAGAGGCCTAAGCATTTAGTCGGTCCTTCATTATCCTCTGGCTGCGCTGAGGAAGCTACTGCCTGCGGTCATATGGACTTTGTCGGCCATAAATTGACGTAACGGTGTTTATCTAACCTTAAATTGCGTTCGTAGTTAAGCCCGCCGGCACGTTCGCAGGCACCGCTCTCAGCTTTGCGGTGCAGACCGGAGCTGGGTTTGTGAATGAGTTTTTCTTTTTTTCTTTTTTTGAGCAGTTGGCATTCCCATCCAGCAGTTACCATGATGCCGAGGGTTGTCATGGCACGGTGCCGCCATGGCGGCCGCCCCCTGTCTACCTCTCACTCCGTTGACTTAACCGCAGTCTCTTTTTCATTTTTATTACCCACTATGCAGTTTCCTCTCGGCCGTAGCTCTGCACAACTCGTAGACCATTGTCCAAGACACGGCGTGATTTGAATCGGATTTGCATGTCTCGCTAACCGCCCGCGTGATCGCGCGCTCCCTCGTAGCCGTTGCTCTTAATCAGTGCAGCCGGCGTGACGGCCGGGCACCACATTTGGACGTTACCGTGGAGGATTGTTCTCGGGTGTCCGTCTGCTCTTCTGTCCCTCCCTCCCTCCGCACGCCCAAGGTCGCGGTTGCGACGTCGGCAGACGGTCGGGCAGACGGTCGGGCAGATAACCTTTGCTCGGCGTTCTTTAATAATCTCGGTCACGCCGTATACGTCGTTCAACAAGATGATTTTATGGCCCCGGCGTGTTGACAAGGCTTAGTTGGGAGTCTGAAGGGAGCTAACATTGCCAAAGAGATGCCAACGTATTCTAAAGAACCCCCCTTCCCGACCCTGTTCCTCCCTGGTCGTTCTGCTGACCCAGTACACACTGCACCCCAACAGTGATGCACTACGGGACGTCTCCGTGCCCTTTGACCCGGCATGAATTGCCCCTGCGGTCGATGCGCCCGCGGCTCTTCTCTGTAGTGGCGGAACGAGCAGCCCGCTGACGTCAGGACAGCAGAGTCGCTGCCCATCTTTCGCCGCAGGCTCAAAACTCGCCTCTTCAAGAAGCATTACCAGGATCATCCCTCTTAAGCGCCTACTGTATTTATATTTTGCTACTCTTGCACTTTAGCTTTAGCACTAGATTATGCTCTTCGTCACTCGTTTAAAAACGAGATGCACTTGAGTTCTGGTGAGTAGTATTACACTCACCTCACCTGTCTACCCATGTTAAATGCAAGTCGCTTTGGATAAAAGCGTCTGCTAAATGACTGTAATGTAATATAATGTAATGTAATTATTGAACCGTCTTGACATGACCCGGGACGACTCACAGGGTCTCAGTCCACAGATCACAACGGCTGTGGCCCAGGTCCGAGCCCAGGCCTCTGACGGCAAGGTTTTTGTACATCACACCACCACCCCAATGGATGTACTTTCAACTTTAATGATAGACTGCAGGTCCTGTCTCGTCATTGATGTAATCCCGGAGAGAAAGAGTGTGTGTGTGTGTGTGTGTGTGTGTGTGTGTGTGTGTGTGTGTGTGTGTGTGTGTGTGTGTGTGTGTGTGTGTGTGTGTGTGTGTGTGTGTGTGTGTGTGTGTGTGTGTGTGTGTGTGTGTGTGTGTGTGTGTGTGTGTGTGTGTGTGTTGTGAGAGAGAGAGAGAGGATGTTATCTCTTAGTTTTCTCTTCTAGGAGCTGGAATGCGAGTGTGTTTGTCCTCTGTGATAATGTGAAGTTAAACATTTATCGTGGCTACAGCTGAAGCTGCGAGGTGACTCAGCATAACTGGAGAGAATGATTGACTGCTTTTCTTTCCACTACTTTGACTTTTTTTTTTTACTTTAATTTGGAGTTAGTGCTCATTTGGATTTTAGCTTGATGTTGTGATGTGGGCTCAGGGTAAATTGAAATACCTGTGTGGAATTTGTTTAGGCATAACTTAATATTATCTGTGCTGTTTATCTTCTTTCCACTACTTTAACTTTTAATTTGGAGTATGCTCATTTGGGTTTTAGCTTGATGTTGTGATGTGTGCTCAGGGTAAATTGAAATACCTGTGTGGAATTTGTTTAGGCATAGCTTCATATTATCTGTGCTGTTTATCTTAATTGTGATCTTCTACTACTAAGCTCACCTCACGCTAGCTTAGCTTCAGGTTAGCGTAGCTTAATGTTAGCTTAGTTTCTTGTTAGTGTAGCTTCATGCTAGCGTAGCTTCATGCTAGCGTAGCTTCATGCTAGCGTAGCTGCTTGCTTTGCTGCCAGGCCCCCAGGAACATTCAAGCTTGTGGTCTGAGCCCAGCAGTGAGAATGAGCCGAGTGCGGTTTACACCAGTCCTGCATTCCTCTCCAAACCTGTTTGAGATGGCACACAAACACACTCACTCGCGCGCACGTGTGCGCGCCCGCTAATACTTTACACACACAGACACAGGGAATCCACTGAAGCAAGCTATTACATGTCACACACTGCAGTATCCAAGCGGTTCCGTGTGTGGAGGTGACTCAGAAAAGTCATTAGAGAAAAGACGAAAATAGTTTCTATCAGAAAGGAGGTCAAATGAGAGAGATAGCATAGCGAGTGACTAGGCTCTGCCCAGAGATTGTAAGTCGGACTCTGATAGCAGCATGACGGTGCTCTGGCCCTTTTTGACCTTCTCAAAGTCTCTTTTGTGTGTGTGTGTGTGTGTGTGTGTGTGTGTGTGTGTGTGTGTGTGTGTGTGTGTGTGTGTGTGTGTGTGTGTGTGTGTGTGTGTGTGTGTGTGTGTGTGTGTGTGTGTGTGTGTGTGTGTGTGTGTGTGTGTGTGTGGGCTTGTGTGTGGACGACGGAGAGAGAGGCTATTGACAGCTCGTGACAGGATGACAGTATGTTTACGCTGTGAGACAGCCCAAGGTGCGCTGTCTGGACTCGTCAGAACAGGTGTCTCAACCTGTGTCCCCCGTTTCAGTTCCACCCTCTTTGTCTCCCCAACCTTCCCCTCCCCTCCCTCCCTCTCTCTCTCTCTCTCTCCCCCCCCCCCCCCCTCCTCTCCAATATTCTTCTTTCTACCGCTGTCTCTTTCTCCACCTGTATTTGTGCCTCTTTCTCCAACAATTCGGTGCTCTCTCTCTCTCTCTCTCTCTCTCTCTCTCTCTCTTTCTATCCTTCTCTCCCTCCCCCAACCACCCCATCCAGCAGCCCTCCCTGGTAAGTGGTAACCCACACCCTAACAGAATTCCTCACACTCTCTGCATTCCTAGAATCATTGTGTAACACCAGTGGCTCACACTCGCACTTTATTTCACACACACACACACACACACACACACTCCCACATTTCCCGAGGAGATAAATGCCTAAAATAAGATATGAGACCTCATGAACCAGTCAGTGTCGCACACAAGGCTCTAATGACCCCCCCCCCCCCCCCCCTCCCCAACAGAAATGTAGAATGGTTCAGTCCAGCCCCCCAGGGGTGAGGGATCAGGGAAGTAGTCAGGGTGTGTGCGCGCAATAGTGTGTGTGTGTGTGTGTATTCCACGACTGCACCAGGGGAGGATATGGCGGGCTTAGCTGGGTGGAGGCTGAGTAGGACCTGCTCCTCGTCAAACAGAGACGCTATTGTGTGTGTGTGTGTGTGTGCGCGCGTGTGTGTGTGTGGACAGAGAGGACATTGATCCACCCCTGGCTCGCTCTTTATACAGCCCTAAAGGGATAAATGTCACATTACTTACTGTACCTTGCATCATCAAGTGAAAGTGTTTTGATGTGTTCTTCCCACATGCAGAATTCAGTGTGTGTACACGTGTGTGTGTGTGTGTGTGTGTGTGTGTGTGTGTGTGTTCATGCTACCATTTGTAAGGTAATGGATTATTACCGTGATGGGTTTACTTAAGTAATCCCTAACACACTCCCAGTCTGCTACTGCTTGCTCTGTGAAGCTGTGATGGTGGCAGTGGTACACACACAAACATTGGTACACACACACACACACACACACACGCACATGTAGGAATGCAGCGGTTTCATCCCCCCCGACCCCTGTCTGTCACTCAACGAAACTTGGCTGTGTGCTACTGGTGCTGTTCCAGCCAAAATGCTTCAGATTCCTCCAATACCACACACACACACTACACACACACACACACACACACACTACACACATACCTGTATATACACGCATGCTCAAACACGTACCCATGCTCCCCGTCACATGCCTAATAATAAACTCCTATCATACTGTGTACACACACACACACACACACACACAAACACATTACCAATATATCAACGTCCGAACCCCCACACGACAGTCTCTAATAGATTGCTGTGTGATTCTGTCTGAGGCATCAGTGAAGCAGCTGAAAATCAATCGGTGATGAAAAAGCACTCGCTAACAAATCGCTTTTCCGAGTTGCATTGATCGCTCCCTCGGCTGAATCACGCACACGCCGAGCTCTTTCCAGGAACTCATTTTGTGATTGGTGGGCCGGAGATGGTGGGGGGGGGGTCAGAGGTCAGGGTTGTTGCCATTGGCCGTCTTGAAGGACGGCGGCGGCCTGTGTTCCTGTCTTGTTTTCCGCTCCAAACGTCCGCTTCCATTTCCAGTGGCATTGGCCTCGGTCCTCCGTTCCCACAAGAATGACTGACTTTGGTGGAAACGCAACCCACGCACGCGCACACGCACACACACAGATACACACTAGGCCTCCAGGCCACCCTCAGCCCACTGACTTCAAGACTCGGTTACACACTTCAACAGGATTAAGTCAGCCGCCATGACGGCAAGTCCCCAATGTTGTGGACTCTGAAGTTCCTCCACTCTAATACTCTTCCATACTCTCAAGAGACTATACTAACTGACTATAGAGAGTATGGCAGCAGATAGACAGGGTGAGGTCAGAGGGTGAAACAGCCTTGATGCCTGCCTTGTTCTGACTCCTGGCTCTGGCCCCGCTCGCTCTAATCTCACAAGATAACGGCAGTCTAGTTGCGCTCGATAACATCAGTTAAACTGCACTGGAGGTGGCGCGTGGAACAAAATGCTGCATGTGTGTGCGCCAAGGCCGCGTGTGTGTGTGTGCGCGTGTGTGCGCGCGCATACGCTTTATGATCGAGAAGACAAAGAAATGGAGCAGAAGCATTCTGTGAACATCCGAGTGGACTGAACTGTTGTGTCGCGTTGCCGTCGGTGGAGTAATTGCGTCAGGGTGCGCATGGCTGGTCAGTGTCGTTGTTTTTTAGTTTTTTTTCCCCCCCTATCTACTAGTATGTCACAGCGCGGCCTAGCCAATCACGATCCTCGGCCCTCGACCCTGCAGCGACTTGGCCTATCATAACAACCCATATTGTCTGTTGTCACCCAGTATTAGCCCGCACACTGACATACTGTGTACAGCTTGCTAAGCTTGGACTCACTTGAACTTAGAAGAAGCTCAACCAGCTGTTCTTTGTTAAACTTCTTAGTTCTACTCTGATTTTGACATTTTGGGCAGAAGATTGGGTTAGGACACAGGAAGCCTAGTGGATCTATAACTACCAGGCTCTTAGGAGAATCTCCGCTGACGTGTGTGCTGTAGTAGAGAGAATATTCTCAGCTTAGTGTGTGTCCAGGAAACCAGACCAATGTGTTTCTAACTGGAGCAACAATGACACAGCTATGTATGACAGCTGTGTGAGATTACACGCATAGTAATGCCATTGTGTGTGTGTGTGTGCGTGCGTGTGTTTGTGTGTGTGTTACGAAGGGCATGTCTAGCCACAGCTATCTGTGACTGTTGATGAGTCATGTCACAGGTATGTTGTAGTCTGTTTGTGGCATGCGTGCTCGCGTGTGTGTAGAGGAGGTTGTCTGTGTGTGTGTGTTTGTGTGTGTGCGCGTGTGTGTGCGCGTGCGCACCACACCGCCAGTTTGTCTGCATCTTAAATGATTCCGTACAGCCATGTATAAATCCCCCTCCTCTTCCTCCTCCTCCTCCTTCTCCTCCTCCTCCTCCTCTCCCGACCCCCGCTAGCATGCTACCATCTGTTTCCCACATCGCTAGCGCTAGGCTAGCAGAAAGCAGGCGTCCCCTCATGGCTCCCCCACAGGGCAAATATACATTCTTTCACACTGAGACGCTAGCAGTGTTTACACTAAAGCCAGGCCAGCCGTTAGCTACCTAGCGCTAGCCACCGAGGGGGCCACAGCAAGGGGAGTGAGAGAAAGAGAGAGAATGTGAGAGAAGGAGAGAGAATGTGAGAGAAAGAGAGAGAATGTATCATTTATGCGTGTGGAGGAGTAGGCCTCTGTGCGTTCCCATACAATATATACAACAAACGCACTCAACACTCATAATATAGTTGTGTGTGTGTGTGTGTATGCTGCATATACTGTATTCACACTCGTACACACTAAATTAAATCAAATCAAACTTTATTTGTATAGCGCATTTCATACACAGAGGCAACACAATGCGCTTTACAGAGAGCAGTTGGGGGGGGGGGGGGGGGGGGGGGGGGGTTGGTAGGTCCCACCCCTACATATTCCAGAGGGAAGCAAAGAACCAGTTCACCCGGGAGCCGAAAATGTGAGCCGTAAAAATTCTTCCCGACCTCATTCAACGAGACGATAAAATGTTTACGTCTTATTGGCGAGGCGCATTTACAGAGCACAGAACACGGGTTGCCGCGGCAACCTTCCGGGGGGGGGCGTGGAGGGGAGTCGGTCCGTTGCACCCGAGAGGCTGTAGTCCCAGACAACCGGCTCTCTGTACAGGACGGCACGTCTTGCCTTCATTGCCTTGACCTTCGACCCCCTCTGACCTCACCGTCTTGCTCTGACTTTGACTTTGCCTCTGTCTCCCTGCATAGCTCTAGATTTATACTCCCTCACGTGTGTGTCTCTCTCTCTCTCTGTCTCTCTCTCTCATTCTCCCTCTCTCTCACGTCTTTCTCTCTCTCTCTCTCTCTCTCTCTCTCTCTCTCTCTCTCTCATTCTCCCTCTCTCTCACGTCTTTCTCTCTCTCTCTCTCTCTCTCTCTCTCTCTCTCTCTCATTCTCCCTCTCTCTCACGTCTTTCTCTCTCTCTCTCTCTCTCTCTCATTCTCCCTCTCTCTCACGTCTTTCTCTCTCTGTCTCTCTCTCGTTCTCCCCCTTTCACTCTCCCCCTCTCACTCTCCCCCTCTCATGTCTCACTCTCTTCAATCTCTTATCTCTCTCTTTCTCTTGTTCTCCGTCTCTCCTGTGTATCATCATTATCAGAGTGTGTGTGTGTGTGTGTGTGTGTGTGTGTGTGTGTGTGTGTGTGTGTGTGTGTGTGTGTGTGTGTGTTTGTGTGTGCGTGTGTGTGTATGTGTGTGTCTCTTCAGGGAGCCTCACAATGCTCCTCTTCAAAGCCTGCTTGTTTGTCTACACTATTCTGGGCGAACTGATGGAACCCGAGGAGACACGGCTCCCCACGGACTCACAGCGTGCTGAGATAGCTTAGAACTGGCAAGCTGCCATGTTACAACCTGCCCCCTGTACGCTCCCATAGCCCACCTACACCATGGATATCCCCTTTATAAGCTGCCATAGCCCCCTATAAGATGGTTAGCTCCTCTATAAGCTGTCATAGCCCTCTATAGCCCCTCTATAAGTTGTCGTATAGCCCTTAACCTGCCATAGCCCCCTCAATGCTTGAAAACATCAGGGATCTCTGAGACGAGCGTTCACTAGTCCGAGCGAAGCAAGCTGATGAGCCATGTAGAGAGGGGGTCGTTACGCGGCGACTCATCCCGTGTTCTCCGGGCAGGGATAGAATATTCTTTTTGTTCCGTGGCTGGGTCTTCAGTGCCCCCCCCCTCCCCCCACGCTTCCGGGGAGGGGGAAACGACAGGTGACTTTTGCGTAAATCGGTAGCCAGACGCTTGGAAGTCGTCCTCAGGGACAGACAGTCTGTGGATTAAACGGGGCGCTCCCGGTTTCAAGGTCCTTCCCTTTTATCATTAAAGGGAGCGGCGCTTCACTGGCGTTCCTGTCCTTCTGTAGAGCGAGAGCAATATGAGCGCTTGATGAAGAGCTACCGCTTCAGAGGACGGGCCATGGACAACTCCACCCAACCATAACGTCGGCGTTCAACAGACTGTCTGAGGCTCACGCGCGAGAGAACGCCTGATCCTGAACGCTGTAGACGGCTCTGTTTCAAAAGGGGCGGGGGATAGGGTGTGTGTCGGCCAATGAGGGCTCGCGCCGGTTAGTTCGAGGCCGAGATCTTCGCCGACTAGGTTGTGTTAAGTAGAGTTTTGTACGGTAGTAGCCTACAGTGTGAACACATTAGCTTGTTTCTTGCCTCTGGCTGTACCCTCTCTCTCTCACTCACACACACACACAGACACACACATACCCGTTAGGTAAGTCAAATATTGTCCCGTTTGGCTTGTCGGCTAGGAGTGAGTTCTGTAATTTGCGTGTGGGTGCCAGGGGCCTTGTCACAAGGGGAAGGCAAGACTAGGGTGACATTAAGGAGAGGCAAGTAAATAGATTCAGGGAGGAATCCAGATGATGCTCATGCAAGGGCCTTGGGAATCTGGAATGCTACTTTTTGACCTCCTTACCCTTATTGACCTATTGACCTTTACCCTGTCTGGTGTCACAGGTGGAGGATGGACGAGGCGGAGAAGTACCAACAGAGACTGCAGGCGATCGCTGTGAGTCCACACGCACGCACACACACACACACACACCATGGAAACTAAGCTCTGGTCCCCGAGCTGTCCGAGGCTACTGAATAATTTACCCAGGGTGCAGTTTGGCGAGCCAGGGTCTCCCTCGACGCGGTAAAACACACCGCCCGGTTCCATGGAGACGTGCGTCTCCGGGACTGTCGTGCAGGGGCCACCCCGTGTCCGTGGTAACCTGGCTTCTGTGACAGGTGTGTGACCAGGTGTTCCTTCCTGTCCTGTCCCCACTCCCAACCTCCTCCTCTTCTCTCTCCATCTCTCTCTCTCTCTCTCTCCCTCTCCCTCCCTCACCTTCCCTCTCCCTCCCAATCTCTCCCTCCCTCTCTCTCTCCCTTCCTCTCTCTCTCCCTCTCTCTCTCTCTCCCTCCCTATCTCTCTCCCTCTCTCTCCCTTCCTCTCTATCTCCCTTCCTCTCTCTCTCCCCCTCTCCCTCTCCCTCTCTCTCTCTATCTCAGGAGAAGCGGCGTCTGCAGGAGGAGCAGGAGCGAGCTAGGAGGGACATGGAGGACGAGAGACTGAGGCTACAGCAGCTCAAGGTCTTGACACACACACACACACGCACATCCACACACACGCGCACATCCACACGCACATCCAAACACAAACACATTAGTTATCACACACACGCCAAAACTCCAGCATCTCCCTCGCACACCTCTGCGAAAAAAGAGCTCCCCTTAGTTTTGCGCGGCCAGTTTAGTCCAGCCGGCTAGCGAGCAGTTCCCTTCCAAATTCCATTCCGACGAACACATCCCACCCCCGTTTCTGAGAACACACACACACACACACACACACCCTTCCTGAATCGGCCAATCCCGGCAGGAAGGCTGCTCTTCCCTTACTGAAATGAGTTTTATGTGCGTGTTTGCGTGCACCCCCCACACCCCCCCCCCCTCCCCACCACTCAATTGTTTTCACACCACTTCCAGATTGGCGTTCCCCCCGTTTCCTAAGCATGCTGTGCTACACGGCCCCGGGGCCGCATTCCTGGCGAGTGTGTGTGCGCGCCCGTGTCCAGGCTATCTGTGTGTGTGTTTGTGTGTGTGTGCGCGCTTTCGACCACATCTCCCACCCACAGCATCGTCCACTTCGCGCGACGCCAAACACTGATCCATTCTCCTCCCTGCAAGATAATGGCTACTAAACTGTTTCAGGTGGCCACGCCTCCCTGAGGCATTTCCCCACACTTCCCTAGCGTAGGGCCGCGGCGCTGCTAACCGCTAACGGCTAACGCTTGGGCACCACAAGAACTCCCCTGTCCCTCCCGTCTAACCCCGAACAGACCCCGCTCTGTCTCGGCCTCCTTCGTCGCTCTGCGTCTCTCTCTCTCTCTCTCTCTCTCTCTGCTTCTCTCCGGCGCTTTCTAAACTTCCTGTGAGGTCACCGGCGGGCCACCACCTCGCCGTATCGGGCCGGCAGATCTTTAATAACAGAGCTGGAGATCCGCTAGCGCCGACAGCAGGAAGATTGGCTGAAACCTGCCCCCTTGGATTACCCAGGCGCGCTTTTAATGAGGCCTAGTCTAGTTTATTTGTTTTGACTTTGCCAATCAATGCACATTGTATTATATATAAGCTTTATTTATCCAGGTTGTTTGCGATAGAGGTGTTTGAAGGCCTTCTCTCACGCTCTCTCTCACACACACACACACACACACACACGCTCTTTCTCTCTGTCTCGCACGTACGCACGCACACACACATCGCCGGATTCTGCGACAGCGCGATATTAGGCCCCGGGGGGGGGCGGCGGCGGCGACGTGGCTTCTCCGTACAGTTCGGCGCCCGCCACGGCCTCCGCAGCGCCAGGAAGGAAGCGCTCACTGCGCACTTCCTCCCGGGGGCGGGCTGGTGACAGACGACCAGGGGGCGGGGGGTGGCGAAAGAGGAGGAGTCAGAACGAGGGGGCGGAGACGAGAGTGGAGGGAGGGAGAGAGGGAGAGACGTAGGGAGGGAGGGAGAAAGAGAGAGAGAAGAACAGGCAGAGAGTGGGGAGGGAGAGTGAAAGGGGAAGTAATGTTTCCTGTGAAAGTTTTGTCGGGGAGGGGGGGGGGGGGGGGGCGTGGTCTGCGGGGACACCTGTCAGCACTTGAGACGGAGCGATCTTAACAGGCTCTGAGCGTTAAAGGAGAGGGAAGCCAGGGAGCGCCCAGGGCCGCCTGGAGGGGGGGCGGAAAGGTCACGACCACCGGTGGGCACAACGGAGCGTGATAGGGCAGCAGCCTGCAGCGTTAGCGTGGGGGCGAGTGCACCTCGTCTGTCTGTGCTTGACTTGAGTGTTCGGGCTCATGGTCTAATGGGACTCTCTCTCTCTCTCTCTCTCTCTCTCTCTCTCTCTAACTCGCTGTCGTTCTCTCTCCCTCCCTCTTTCTCTCTCACTCTCTCACCCTTATCCACCCTCTTTCTCTGCTTCATCTCCCTCTCTCTCTCTCTCTCCCTCTCTCTATCTCTCCCCCTCTCTCTCTCCCCCTCTCTCTCTCTCCCTCTCTCTATCCCCCGCTCTCTCTATATCTCCTTCTCTCTCCTTCTCTCTCCCTCTCTCTCCCTCTCTCCTCCATCTCTCCATCCTCCAGAGGAAGTCTCTGAGGGACCAGTGGTTGATGGAGGCTCCGCCCCTGTCCCCCTCCTCCATGGACACCCAGAGTCCTCGCTCGCCCCTCTGGGGTTCCCAGGCCCAGGAGATAGAGCAACGCATAGACCAGTAGGACCACACACACACACACACACACACACACACACATACATACACACACACACACACACATGCACACACACTCTTTGCTTCATGCACATTCTGTCACAGTATACCTCATTCACACACACACACACACACACTTTATGCGCAGTCTCTCAGAGTATACCTCATTCACACACACACACACACACACACACACCTAATACGCAATCTCTCACAATATACCTCATTCTCACTAGCCATAGTAATATCACACGGATAGACACAAGGTCACCAGATTCCCAGCTAGTGATCATTACTGGATATTAAGGGATATTCACGTGTGTGTGTGTGTGTGTGTGTGTGTGTGTGTGTGTGTGTGTGTGTGTGTGTGTGCACACGCGCGTGTGTGTGTCAGGTTGCAGACAGAGAGTCAGCGGCTGGCGGAGGAGGAAGAGAAGCTCACAGAGCAGATGGAGGATGGCCAAACTGTGAGTAAGACACACTCTCTCTCTCTCTCTCTCACACACACACACACACACATACATACAGGGCCGTACTTGTCAAACAAGGCGGTCAGCCGCCTTTCCCGCACGGCGCTTTCGAGAATGAATAATTCATTTCCCTCTTAATGTAGCTTTGATGTTCCTGCAAGCGCCGGAAACTTCTAGAACTGTGCGAGGCCACCGCCGCGTGAACAATGTGGCACTTTACACCCGCCCACCACAGTTATTGTCTCTCTCCCCCCGAGGAATACCCCCCCCCCCCCGAGCGTCGTTCAGTTAGACAGAACAAAGACGCTCTCCTTCTGTGACTCCGCCTCGTTTGATCTTTTCGTCACGTTTCGCCCCCCCCCCCCCCCCCCCCCTCGGAGGTTTGCCGCGGCCTGATCGCGCGACGCCACTGCGAGGCCTGGGTGCATTTGTCACGTAACGATGGCGGAGGGGTTTTGAACGGTGGTTTTCATAAACCCACAGCATGTTTGTCTATATGCATGTTTATTCTTTTGGGAATTAAAGACTTAAGTGTGCCATTTTGGTAGTGTGGATCTTGTGCTCACTTGCTCCCCCTTGTGGGCTGTGTAAAATGCCTGAATGCAATAATAATTAATCAGGGGTTATCCCTCATGAATATATTCTGTAAATGTATGACTATGTTAAAAAATGTGAGAAAAAAGTATTATTTAACCTTGATTTAACTAGGCAAGCCATAAAATGAACACATTCTTATTTACAATAGCGGCCTGGCAAGAGGCAAAAACCTTTTGAGGGAAGGGGGGTGGGGGGCTGAAAAGGAATATCAAAGTTAATTTAAAAACCAACACTGTTAAAAGACAACAGCACGCATCCAAACAGTCATCACAGTTAACAGACGCCGGCACGCGTCCAAACGTTTTGGGAAACTGAGCAGCAGGAGTGTTTGGTCTCTTTCTGAGTGAAGTCTCTAACCCCTCCCTCTGTCTGTATCCTCCTCCAATAGGACGGGCCGGCTGTGGCGGAGAGCGGCGCAGGTGGGTGTCACCTTTCCTCTGTTAGCGGCGGGGGTCTGGACGCCTTTTTTGCCACCTGTCTTCAACAGCTGTTCCGCCAGCTACAGTGCTATTAGCGCATCGTTACATCGGCTTCTATTTGTTCTCTCAGTCCGAATCTTTGACCTGCACTGTTTCCATCTGCGTTCTGGTGTGTGCAGGTGTGTGTGTGTGTGTGTGTGTGTGTGCGGTGTTTCCCTTGCTTGTCCACCTCTCTTTTTTTCCTTTCCGACCCACCGGCTAAACAGCTGAGACCCCGTAGCTCAAAGCTGGCCGGTCCGTAATTGAAGCGTGTACTGGAGGTGTTTGATATTGAAAGACTGTCTGTCTGTCTGTCATCACACACAGATTCGGCCCCGGGGCCCGTCGTGGAGAACGGACAGGCTCAAGATCAGGCGGAGTCAGGTGAGGCGTTCAGACAACTCCCGTTAGAGAAGGGCCTCTTTCCCGCGAGGAAAACGCTCAGTCTATATCCGTCGTGTTGTACCATAAGGCGACACAAGAGCCGGCTGGCTCTACGCCTCACTGAAGGTCCCGGGTGCGGGGCATGAATATTCATGCATGCTAATTAGACGGAGTGCTTATGCATTTATGCTAATGGTGCATGAGACGCCCGTCAGCAGAGGAGGCTGTGTGTGGAGGTCATAGAGGTCATTGAGACTCTCAAACCGCTTTTTTGGGAGGCTTCATAACAATAGCTATAGTCAGTTAGCCTGACGCGCAAGTTGGTTTGTTGCACGGGACCATCTGGGAAGTCGTCCTTGGAAAAGGTTTGGAAAAGGGCAGGCGCAATATACCCAGCAGGTGGTTGGATGAACAATTTGTCTATCACCGTATATCACCTGTGGCTATCGTCATAGGCTGTCGTCGCACCCCGAACCTCGCCCCTCAGCTGCCAACAGTTCCCCCTCCCAGGACACTGATTGGCCCGAGTAAATTTTACTCGAACCACAAACGGATTTACATTGAGCCTGGCCAGACCGGTCCGGAATGTGAGCTTGCGAGATCAGGTCCCACTCCATAACCAGTCACTCCATATGTCATTCCTTAACCAGAGTAACCGCCTAGAGGGTCTTCCATTTCTTTTTCTCTACTGCTCACTTTCTACATGATCTGTTTCTATACGATGTATCTTTAATAAGAAATTCTATTCTCTGTCTCTCTATGGGGATTTCGCTTATTGAATCATCAGCAGCTTATGGTCGTGTTGTTGTTGTTGTTATGTGTGTTGTCAGCAGTGGAGGCTGAGGAGGAGGTGGACGAGAGCCTGAGCCCACTATCGGAGGACGCTGCCGCCCTGACCAATGGTAGAGGAGAGGGGGAGGGGGAGGCCGCCCCCCAGGACGCCCCCTCGGGAGAGGACGGGCGGCCCGGCACCAACGGCGCAGCCGTCGTTTTCGTCGACGCCATCGACACCGCCGACGGCCCCGTCACCCTGACGTTCCTGGGCTTCTCGGAGGCGGAGCCCGGCCGGCTCCCGGTGAATGGCGAGGAGGGGGTGGGGGAGGAGATGGAGGAGGAGGAAGAAGGGGCGGTCGTGATGCGCGCGGAGCGGGTGATCATCATGGACGAAGGCGAGGAGGCGGCGGCGGACGAGCCCCTGGCCCAGGGCGAGTCGGGCGAGGTGGGCGAGGCGGGGACGCCGCAGCCCAGGTGCCCGTCCCCGGACGGAGAAGAGGAGGAGGCTGAGGCGGCGGAACCGGAGGCCGTTCCGGAAGCTTCCACGGGACCAGACGAAGAAGAAGAGGCAGAAAAAGAAGAGAAAGAAGAAGAGAAAGAAGGGGCCGCCATGGAAGCAGACCCGGCGACGGGAGAGGCAGAAGGAGAGGGGGGGGCGGGCGGAGAAGGAGAGGGAGGGACGGAGGAAGTGGCGCCAGAGACGGAGGTCCGGGCGGCGACTCCTGACCCGCAGTCCCCCGCCGCCGCCGAGGCCCTGGACGGCGCCGTGGCGGCCGTTCCCGTCTACTCCGAGGCGCCGCCCGCCCTCGCCCCCGGGCCCGACGCGGACGGAGAGGCCGCCCGGCCGGTGGCGGCGGAGAGCCAGGGGGACCCGGGGAGCGAGGCGGCTCCGGAGGCCCAGGCGGAAGCACCCCTCCCCGGGCAGGAGTTCCAGGAGGTGTCCCTGGCTGAGCCCCGGACTGAGGCTGCTTCGGCGGAGCAGGAGCCCCTGCTGTCCCCCTCCAAGGCCCCCCAGACCCAAGCGGGGGCCCAGGCCGAGGCGGCGGCCCCCCCAGAGACACTCGCGCCCGCCAGGGGACAGGGAGGGGACGCGCCCAAGCGAAAGACCTGCCAGTGCTGCTCCGTTATGTAATTTCCCTGTCTGGCTTATTGACTTTTCTCTCATTCACTCTCTCTCTCTCTCCCTCCACCTTTCCATCTTCCCTGCCTCTCTCCCTCTCTCTCCCCCTCTCTCTTTCTCTCTGTATTTGTCTTTGTCAGCCCTCGTCTCCTGCGTCGTGCTCCGATGCTCCCGTGAGGAGAAAGGGCTGCTGCTCTGACACTGTGAACGTTGGGGGGGGGGGGGGGGTAGAGTCCATGTGCCTTTTTTTTTTTTAATCCCAAGACTCCTGTCCCTCCCACGCTTTTTGACTGTCGGTTAAACCGTGGCTGGTGAGGATTTGGACTGGGGGGGTACGGACTCCCTCTGTCCAGGGGGGAGTGGGCGTGCCGTAGTCGCGCTCGTACATCAAGACGCCTCTCTCTTCGGAAATACAGGAAAGGGCCCCATTCAGATCAGGCCGGTCACCTCAGCTGCCGCCATTCCGAGAAAGACCGGTACGGACGCTCCCGGGCCGGTCTTTCTCGGAATGGCGGCAGCCGAGGTGACCCAGCCCCCCAGCCTCGTCAGACGACTGGAATTACGCCGTAACGCCTTCCAACTGTCCACAAGTTAACCGGCGAGAGGCTTTGGTTATGTTACGTCTCGATGAATCCGGTTGAATTGTTTTTTACATGAGTTTGGTATGTTTGATAGGTCCGTATCATAATGAAAGTGTATTTGAGCCAGCTCAAGAACCAATGACTTTATGTAGTAGCCTAGGCTAGGCGCCCTATGTTGATCAATCCCGCGGTCAATACAACCAAGGCTGGTTTGTCCTTAACCTTCTCCCTTAATTCAATTTTATCTACCGTTGAATATTATTTTTTGTCAAGTTTGTAAACACTAAAGGGAAATTTATTTTAAAAAGCTACACATTTTGTATTTTATCAAATGTATTTTCCATAGTTTTTAAGAATATACATGGCTCTTTTGACATTGCTGTGTACACGTGTATATAGCCACGATGAATTTGGGAGTTGGGGGTTGTATAGAATGTATGTTTTCAAACATGTTTGTTTTGAAACAAGGACTATGGTTTAATGATTAAACTTGGACCAGTGAAATATTATTTGCTGTTCTTTGCTTTGTAAACGAAAGTTTGGGTTACCACATTCGCACGCACGTACACACATTGTACACTACTAGCTACACACACACACACATTGAGTAATCTTCGATGTGAACACATTATCCATTTGTTACAGTATGCTGTAACTGCAGTTACTCAAGTGTTTTTGCCACAGCTACATCAGAATAACACATAGGCTAGGCTACTGCCTCTGATAAACTGTTGCTTCTGCTGAAATCGATACATCATTCTAGGGCTGAACGATATTGACAAAAACATACATTGCAGCGATATACTTTTTTGCGATATGTAAAACAAGACATGGGAGTCCCCGATTAGTTCTCGTCATCTTCTCTAATCTTGCTAATTGCTACCTGTGCTGTCGCCAGGCTTGATGTTAAATCAGCCTTTCGGTAGCCGAAGTAACGCCAAATGTCAGACGTTGACTTTCTTTTAACCACTAAATCGTCCCCTTTCTCTGTCATTTTCATTTTATTTGACTTGTGCTCGCCTTCCAGCGGGGGCGGGGCAGGGCTGCTGATCATCATTTAAAAACTCAACTAAAACTAACTAAAATTGTGATTGGTCTGAATCATTCATGTTATGTCAGACAGACTACCATATAGTGTCACGATACCAAAATTACAACTTTGATACGATACCTGCTAAAAATATCTCGATACCGATACTGAAACGATACCACGGCAAAAACCTAAAACATCAGGAAAAGTAGGCTAATGGAATAATACAATGTCAGGTGTAGCCTACTCCGTGTTTGCTGTCTGCTGAGGCAGAGAAGGAATGTGTTTAAACGAAATAAATGTAATATATTTAATTGTATTTTATTCATTAAATTAATTTTAAAAAAACTTTTCTTTGTAAAATAATAAGCTTGGGAGGCTACAATTATAAGATGAAAGTGTCTGCTGTGCTCCACTAGTCTGACACTCAGATTGAATTGCTATTCAGATTCAGGGGCGGGAGCCAGGCCTCTCCTTCACTCTGTCCGCTCGCAGCAGAGCGGGTCTCAGCCTCGCAGCACAGAGCAGCGGTGTTATAGTTACGGCATGACGAGCTCCAGAGTTTACAGATTGCGTCATTGATGTTATGAGGTTCCCCAGCTATTAGCATTGAGTTTAAATCTGAAATATTGCCAAATAGGCACTTTTGCCCGTCTAGAGTAACCAACTGAGCAGCCCTTTCACTTTCCTTCGTGAACGTTCTTTGCAAACTACAAAAAATAGACAAGACAAAAATAGGCTATATGCTATACAACATTGATAAAATAGACTATGAGTTTCCTAATTATATGATGACTGATTGCTTCCATACATAGCCGCGGGAGCGTATTTTGAGCAGGATGCTGCTGACCAAAGTCCATCCCAAACTGGCAATCTCTAAAATGCACGGTTGCGCAGCATTGTAAAAAGTAGGCCTATCTGTATTTCCTTTTGTTAGGATATTCTATTCGATTTGATATGTTCTGCTATTCTAAGCTGTTCTATCTATGTTATTCTTTTATGCATTAGGCTATAATAGTCAAAACGCAATTTCCAAAGGTCAGAGTAGAGAGATAGAAACAGCCAGCTGGTATCGATGGTGCGGAAAGTAGCCTATCAATGGCCTACTGCGGAAAATTAGTATGCTATTGAATTTTGAATTATCATGACGTGTTTGAGTTTGACTACAAAATTGCAGGCCCAGCGAGACTATTGCTCAAGCGCAGATCGCAATGGCGATGAGTAAACGATATATCGTACAGCCCTACATCAAACCATTTTGTCTGAGGCTTCGTCAAAACAAATCGTCAGATGATTTAGAACAGGGAGGAAGGTGACCAAAAGATGTTGCCCTTATGCCGACCGGCGGCTGGGGGTCAGGTATCATGTCCTAGATGAGACGGGCCCCAAAGCAACGATCCCACTGTTTGTATTCAAAGGTGTTCTGTTTGTTTCGCAATCACATGCTGATGCTTTGAACGCCACTATGTTTTGCAATTGCAAACTTCCAGCAACGGATGAGTCACTACAGCTGGAGATATAGGACTAAAAGAGTCCCGTCCATCCGAGCTCCAGTGTGTTATGCTACTGTAGCTGCTACTAGTGAGACATAGGTCTACACTTCGAGAGACAGGCTACAGATAGATACAACACGTAGATACTGGAATTTGCAGTGTAGCCTACCGCTTGGCAGATCCAAATATAGCCACACATCAGATCTGGGAAGCAAGACATGGCTCCACCGTTCTCCTCAGCCTCCTCTCCGTGAGCCGAGCGGCCCCTCTCTCCTGCGAGGACCGCCTCCGCCCCCTGGATCTGCGCCGTGTGGGGCGGTTGGGCGCTGGTCGCCGGCAGTCTGAACCACCCTCCTTCCCTGGAGGCCCTGGGCGCGCAAGACAGCATAGTTCGGCCCGCCGAACAACGGTGGCGACAAGGCCACAGCAGCCAGCTACATCCAAATCAACCGGTTTGGCCACTCCTGTCGGCTCTTGAGCTACGACATCTCCCTGGGGAGCGACGGCGCGTTCACCTTCCTGGCGGGCGGCCGCTTCAATCTGACACGGGTCTTCCTGGCCGTGGCTTCCTGCCCGGACTGCGTGGCGATGCTCCGGAACGTGGCGTCCAGCAGGCGGGTCTTCCCCGGAGCTCTACCTGCTGGGTCGGAGGAGGGAGGCGGGGGTGGAGGTGATGGAGGAGTAGGCTACGGCTCCCAGCTGCGGTGCCTGGGTCTGCCCGCTCCGGTGGTGATGGACCCAACCAAGAGTCTCTGCGGCGAGAGACACGGGCCGGGCGAGACCGAGTCCATTTATGTCCAATTGAGTGGGTATTTGCATAATGTGCTAAGCACTTCATATGTGCCAAGAATGGTAGGCCTATCTAGTTCTCTGGACATCCTTAGGCCTATGTTCTTTAGTAGGATAGCTAGCCTACTGATGTTTAGATAGTGTGGAGCTCGTAGACATGTAGGCTAGGCTACTGGAGGAGATGAATATAGATATTTTTACTCATTCAAACTGCAAATACAACTTTTTGATGTAAAAAAAAAAAAAAGTGTCATATTGTGTGTTTCACTGTGGCTATTCCACATAGGCCTACTTAGCCCACTGTAGGCTACTTACCGCATACTTCAACGTGCCCTCAGTGGGTATGTGTGTGCGTGAGAGAGTGAGAGCGAGAGAAAGTGTGCCTGGGTAGGGTGTGTGTGTGTGTGTGTGTGTGTGTGGGGGTGTGTGTGTGTGTGTGTGTGTAAGAGAGCGCGAGAGAAAGTGTGCCAGTATAAGGTGTGTGTGTGTGTGTGTGTGAGTGAGAGAGAGAAAGTGTGCCTGTGTAGTGGGTGTGTATGTGAGAGAGAGAGAGCGTGAGAGAAAGTGTGCCAGTATTGGGTGTGTGTGTGTGAGAGAGAGAAAGTGTGCCTGTGTAGTGGGTGTGTGTGTGAGAGAAAGAATGTGTGCCTGTTTAGGGTGTGTGAAAAAGAGAGAAAGTGTGTGTGTGTGTGTGTGTGTGTGTGTGTGTGTGTGTGTGTGTGTGTGTGTGTGTGTGTGTGTGAGAGAGAGAGAGAGAGAATGTGTGCCTGTGTAGGGTGTGTGTGTGTGAGAGAGAGAGAATGTGTGCTTGTGTGTGTGAGTGTGTGGACAGGGAGAGAGAGAGATGGGAGAGGCTTAGCAGCATTGTCGCAGCTGCAGACCTACAGTAGTACAGTAGGTTCAGTACTAGTTCATGGTGGCCTCCAGGATCTCAGTGGACGTGAGTCTTGCTCAACACCAGTCAGACTGCAGCAAGAGGGCCCTCTACACAGCGGACCCAAAACCATCCGCTCTACAACTGCAATTCAACCATTAACAGACATTTCAACAGGTAGGTTGAGAGAGGGGGACATTTTAGTACTGAGTAATTCTTCAAGGCATTGTCATATTGATACAGTATATGGATTTAGGAAAATATGGTTACTACTTTTGTTCTGATCAACATCAACACAGCTGTCATATTTTATATGCTATTACTTTGACATCAATGGTCATCTTTTGGAATTATGTCACAATGTACCGTTCTGGGCAACACGCATTATAGTTTTTGGTTGGCGATAAGATATGCAGAAAATGTCCTCCAATTGTTTTGTTTTTTGTAGTGTGTGATTGAATGCAAACCGTCATGATTTTTCATTTTCATTGGCCTCATCATCATATCCCACATTCTAAACGTCCTCAGGGGCCCAGAGGAGAAGTTGGCCCCCACAATGACAGTGTTATGTTTATTATCTGCACGACCCTGTGGGGGGTTTGTCTTAATTATGATGATTTCATGAAGCTCCTTTGACAAACTTAGCCTGGTTGTCCCTAATGAGCAAGAGCATAATCCTGTTATATAACGGCTTTTAAAAAAAATAAAAAATAATCCAGCATATTTTGCTCCCCAATGGGAGGAGTGGAGATTCCCAGGGGGGTAATGCTGCCCCTAGCATGCTCAATGTGCCGTGAACGTGTTAGCACTCACTACAACTCATTTTGCCTAGATTTATAGTGCAGTTCCGTGCATGTTTGTCTACTTACAGTAGGCTACAGTATATTGAAAAGGATTTGTCGTGCTTCCCGCCTGCCCTGCAGTAGCCTTGTTAATGGATCAAATATCAGAATCAGAATTATTTTTATTGCCATTTGTACTGGACATACATAGGATTTTTTTGCGACACCGTGGAGCCAACGACAACACAACAATGGACCAGTGCAAGGACTGGACAGGACTGGACAGTGAAAAATACAAACATTGTGTAAAAACTAGAAGTGCATTTGGCCTACAAAAGAGACAGTGCAGTAGTTAGTAGGCCCTATAGTGCAAAAATTGCAGGGGTCGGGGGAGAGAGTCAGAGGGGAGCCTTGTTGATAAGGCTGATGACCGTGGGGAAAAAGCTGTTCCTGTGTCGAACAGTTTTAGTCTTTGACGACCTCAGCCTCCTGCCAGAGGGGAGCGGTGTGAAGAGGTATAAAGAGGCCATAGCCTGGGTGGGAGGGGTCGGCCATGATCGCCCTGGCCCGTTTCAGCGCCCTGGAGTCGTGCCAAACTTGTAAGGAGAAATCAGAGAATTCAAACGTTAGAACGTTTAAGTCTCCCCGCAAAAAACGGTGCTAGAAGGGTTCTTTCATGTGATTTGTTTAATCTCCCACTCCCCTCAGGATGTCGAAATGTCCCTTCTGACCTCTTAAATGTGGAAACTTTTTTCAAGTGGAGAACACCGAGTTACTCATTTGAAATGTATGACCTGCACTGTAGGCATGCAAGTCTGTCAATATGTGGTCAAGTCTTAACTATTGAGGCAGGGGGTTGGGTACAGTGTTTACAGAATGGCCTTCAAATAGGATTTATGCAATCCTATTCTTTTCACAGCACATTGTATCCATAAAGAGTATTCAGGGGCTTCCTTATCAGGTAATGGGCTCCGATCTGGTGTTTGCACAGAGATAACTATATGCAGTCGTGTAGTGGAAAGTATACCCACCTCTTTATCCATGGACCCACCTTTTCCCACTTCTTTTAACACCACATCTATAAAAAAAAATCTGCTACAGTATAACCTCTTCTTTAGTCAGAGTATGCCCACTTCTTTAGTCAGAGTATGTCCACTTCTTTAGTCAGAGTATGCCCACTTCTTTAGTCAGAGTATGCCCACTTCTTTAGTCAGAGTATGCCCACTTCTTTAGTCAGAGTATGCCCATCACACACCCACAGAACACAGGTGGAGGCAGTCTTTGCCGTCTGTTCTCTGAGCCTGTGTGGTAACACTTTATAATAACGATCAGTTATAATAACGATAAGTTATAAGACATTTACTGTATAAGCTATTAGTAGATAAACTAATCATGAACAAACCATTCGTATACATTCGAAAACGATAATTAAATAATTTGTACAGTAACTACATTTGTATAACATTTACAAATTATTTATACATATATAACACATTATTAACATTGTTTGTACTTGATTTGTTCATCATTAAATAATGCTATTTAATGTGTAGAAACAACATTTTTGAATGATTACATGTAGCTTTAATCATGCATGTAGCTTTAATCATTCATATTTTCTTAAAAGCATGTATACAAATGGTTTGTTCATGATAAGTTCATCTACTAATAGCTTATAAATGTCTTATAACTGATGGTTATTATAAAGTGTTATCCCCATACTTAAAGAATGTTCTTACCTGTGAGTGCCCCTATCCACGTATGCTGGTGGAGGTGATGGTGTGTTTGGGGTTGTGCGTCTGTGGTTTGGTCTGCTGCGACTAGTTGGCCTGGGGATTTGTCCTTGGATACTGGTTCTGGTTAGATTGCTTCTTGTCATTAGTATTGTTATGGCCGTGTTGCAGTTGTTTATTGGGGCTCCGTCGACCAGGAACCAGCAGCACCGGCAGGGTGTCAGTACTGGACTCCCCCCCAACCCCTCCCTGACCTGACGCTTCATTGCAGCTTTTACTAGGCTTTTATTGCCCACAGTTCTGCTTACACTGCCAACAGCTTTGGCGTTTGAGAAAATGAGTCCCTGACAACATAAAATCTTTTTGAAAAGTTTACTTAATGTGTGTTAACAGAATAATGAACTGGGGAACATCGGACCCTGGGAACAGATACATTTCCCTTCCACACACACTCTGATTTTGTATCATATCATAACATTATATATGTGTACACATACACATATATAAAACTTAGAATACTTCCCTGGACAAGATATTTAGACTAGTCACAGTACAGCATGTCTGTAACATCAGGAGACGCGCACAAGGAACGACTTGTCCCTGGGAGATCACGCACTAGCGAGTGGACCCACGATGACCCACGATGCCCCGGTGTTCTGCCAATACTCCGCTCTTCCATCCCACAGTGCTTTTGTGTTCCGCGTTCATTCCTCTGTTAATGACTCCCGCCAGAGCGTGCCAGCGTCCCCGGGCCGCCCGGATCGGCCTGAGTCTGGCAGGCGAGGCGGGCGGGGAGAGATGGGCTCTGGCAGGTCACTGGCAACTACTCTGCAGTCTGTAGAGGTGGGGGCGGGGCTGTGTGGAAGGAAGGGGGGGAGGGAGGGAGGGGGGAGAGACAGACTGTGGTACGGTGAGACTTAGCTGTAGAGGGGTTGAGTGAGAAGATGAGATAGAGGGATTGAGTGAGAGGATGAGATACTAGAGGAGTTGAGTGAGAGGATGAGATAGTAGAGGGATTGAGTGAGAGGATGAGATACTAGAGGGATTGAGTGAGAGGATGAGATAGTAGAGGGGTTGAGTGAGAAGATGAGATAGAGGGATTGAGTGAGAGGATGAGATACTAGAGGGGTTGAGTGAGAGGATGAGATACTGTAGAGGGATTGAATGATAGGATGAGATACTAGAGGGGTTGAGTGAGAGGATGAGATACTATAGGGGTTGAGTGAGAGGATGAGATACTAGAGGGGTTGAGTGAGAGGATGAGATACTAGAGGGGTTGAGTGAGAGGATGAGATACTATAGGGGTTGAGTGAGAGGATGAGATACTGTAGAGGGATTTAATGAGCGGATGAAAGGGTTTTGTGACGAGCGTAGGGAGACGGGGAGGTTGCTGTGGGGAATGTGAACGCTATAAAGATGGATGAGTGACACTTAAAAGACAAGACAAGGCCACAGTGAGAGTGATTTACTTGCAAAGGCTACTGTGTGAGTGATTCAGAGTGAGAGAGACAGACACAGAAATTCAGAAGGGGAAAGAACAGAGAGAGAGAGAGAGAGAAAGATAACGAGACTGCGGATGGAGAGGGAGTCAGTGTGCCCTGAGGACTTGCCCATTGTTCCTTCAGATGATGTGTGTGTGCGCGCGCATGTTAAAGAGAGAGTATTAGTGTGTGTGTGTGTGTGTGTGTGTGTGTGTGTGTGTATGTCTGTATGTGTGTGTGTGTGTGTGTGTGTGTGTGTGTATGTCTGTATGTGTGTGTGTGTGTGTGCATGTTAGAGAGAGAGAGTGTGTGTGTGTACGTGTGCGTGTGCGACTGGCTGAGCGGCTGCTCGGAATATAAGCTGATTAAAGACAGGCTTACTCAGCAGAAACCCGTCAGCGGAGAACAATTGAACAGTATTCATGGCTTTTACCTCCTGGCTCACACAACAGTAACGCAGCACCAACACAAAACAGCTCAACGTCTGCCGTGATTACTTCTGCCAGTCTTTGCCTGTTTATGATTCATGCTGCATGTAAAAAATGTGGTCGAGGTGTTTAGGAACACAGATTGTTTTGATGTTTGTTTGGCGAAACAGTGACATGTTTGAACCAAAGCACCGTTTGTAGTTGGCAAAATAATAACAACAGCAGGATTCCGTGTCTGACACTGAAATCAATCTAATAATGTCATGTGAGTATCTTGCTTAATTTCTATGGTAAATCTGTGCAGTAAAAACAAACCCAATGGAAACTAAATATGGGGTGCCAGGTTTCTCAGCTCCACTAATCATTTTGTTGTCCTCTTTTCTTTCTTTCCCTCAGACTGACCGGCTGAAGGGCAACGTTCCAGACTTATCAAAAACCGTCAACGGAAAACGTACCGGACTCCTCTCACCATGGCAACAGAGTTTGCGGGAGACGGGTGCATTTGGGCCAAGGGCGAAATGGACGCCGCTGCCGTGGGTGACCCGCCTCTGCCGGAGATAGAAGCCACCGAGGCAGAGCCTGGGGCCGTGAGGTCGGAAGCACCTGAGTTTGAAGATCCGACAAACAAACTGGAAGAAATAGCCAAAACGGACCAGGATGTGAAGAACAAAACGAGCCAGGAAGTGAACCAGACCCCTAGTGAGCCACAGGAACAGGAAACCCACCTAGTGGCAGAGCAAGCCCCCAAAGTGACAGATGAATCCCCCGCTGTAGTTGAAGATACATCTCCCACCCCTCCTCCTTCCTGCAGTGACCCGCCCTCACCAGCAGAGGGGGGTGCTGTGATTGAGACGGAGAACCAGGCAGCCCCAGAGGCTGAGAACCGTGACCGTGTTGGCAACGTGGAGGTCATCTCCGACCGCGCAGAGGATGCAACACCATCCGATAGCCGGGATGGTCCGGAGCGGCCTCCGACGCCTCGCCTCGATGACCCTGCGGTGGAGGGGGAGGTGCCGCCGGTCGAGGTGAAGAAAGGCGGTGTTGAGAATGGCGAGATGACCGGAGAGGTAGCAGCGACGGGGGAGTCGACACCGGAGCGCCAGGATGCCACGAAACCCGCGGAGGAGTTGCCGGAGGGTGTTGAAACCGGCGCTACCGGCACCCAGCAGTCATTGAGCAGAGATAGCTCAGATGACACACTCTCCGTCGAATCCCTAGAACCAACTGCCGCTAGCGAGGGCGAAGCAGAGCGCCAGAATATGGACCGCAAGCTTTTAGACAGCACCCCGGCAGGGGTACAGGACGATACCGGCGACAAACCTCCAAGGCCTGACTCCTCTACAACCCCCGCTGGCTCCCAGACAACAGACGCTGCCTCCCAGCCTTCAGTTCCCTCAGAGGAACAGCAGGGGGAGCAGCTGCCACAGGGCCTGCCTGCCCCGGGGCGTGAAGACCAGGAAGCACAGCAACAACAGGTGTTCGACCAGGGAACTCCGCCCCCGGGGACGGTTGCCATGGAGCCGGCCAATCGAGGCGAGGCAGGTTCCCCAGGCTCGGGCTGTGCTGTAACGGGAGAGAGGGAGAAAGAGGAGGAGGAGGAGGGAAAGAGGGAGGGAGCAGGTGGGGAGGACGGGCGGAACGACACCACGGGCGAGGCAGAGGAAAAGAAACGGACGGAGCAAACCGTGGGAGACTCGGAGAGGGTAGAAATAGAGGGAGAGAGGGAGGAGAAGCCAAACCCGGGGTCGAGCGCACATGACGACAGAGGCTCCGGGATGGAGACAGAGGCGTACGACGACAGCCAGAGCGACAGCGGCGTGTCGGCCGACTTCTCCCCGGGCGGCACCGCCGAGCTCCCCGCCGTCCCACCCGCCGCCCCCGCCGCCAGCCCCCCGGCCAACGAGACCCCCATCGAGCGGGAGATCCGGCGGGCCGTGCAGCGCGAGCAGAGCCTGAGGAGGTCCAGGGGCCTCCGGGAGCCCGCCGCCCTGGAGTACGTGGACATCCCCCTGCGCAGGGCCATCCTGACCCGGCCCCTGCCTTCCAAGTTCGAGAAAGACCACGGCAAGGACAAGCAGTTCGCCGGGAAGAAGATGCAGAAGGAGATCCGCCTGGAGACCCAGAGGGAGCAGGTCCTGGTCCAGTTGGGGAAGGTCCCGGGCTTCTACGACAAAGGGAGCGTGCGGCAGCTTAAAGAGAGGAAGAAGCTGTTCGAAGCCTTCCAGGAGCCCAAGGACTCGTCCTCCACTGTCTCCCCGCGGAGCAAGGCGTCCTCCTGGGCCTCGGCCGGCGACTTCTCCGCCCCGGAGGTCTCGGGGGACGAGTCCTCCTATGCGTCCACGACCAGAGGCTCCTTCCCGGAGACAGGGGAGGGCCCGGAGGAGGCGGTGGTCCCTCCCCTGGGGCCGGGCCTCTCCGAGGGGACCGTGAGCCCGATGATCATCCTGGAGGACGGGCTGGAGCTCCAGGCCGCGGCCCCCCGCCCCGCCGGGACCCCGGGACACTCTAGCAGCGCGGGTTCCCTCGCCGTGGTCGACTCCGCATCCCTGCGCGCCTCCTCTCCTGCGCTCAGCGGAGAGGAGGACTGGGGGTCGAGGAGCGATGGGGAAGGGAGGAATGAGGAGGAGGAGGAGGAGGAGAAGGAGGTGGTGCCCAGAGAGAATCCTTTCTTCAAGCTGCGCCCCTCCATGGCTCTGGATAAAGTGGGGCAGGACATCCAGGAGGCCAGGGAGAGGGAGAGGGAGCTACGCAGGCAGAGGAGCAGCCTATACGGGGGGGCCGGGGCCGGGGCCGCGGGGGCCAGAGGAGGACGCAGAGGGGGACGGGGGAGGCTGGAGAGCCTGGAGGCGAAGAGCCACGGGTCCCCCCTGCTGTCGGCGAACGGAGTGGCTGCCCCCGATCGACCTGTGACGCTGCTGAAGACGGGGTCTGGAACGCCGACAGGTTGGTGCAGTGTGCGTGTGTGGACAGATGATGAAAGGCCTAGGTAATAGCGTAGCAAGCATATTATTTAATTTTATAGTGGTCAGTGGCACATCCTGGAACAGCTATTGCGATGGATTCTAGCTACAGAGCAGCAGTAATTAACCTCCACAGAACCATAAACCATAAAACCCAGCCCCTATAAAGCCCAGAGCAGTAACTGGACTGTGGATATAATAACTGACCTATTGAATTAACTGTCTGATGAAAAGTGTGCAAAGAGAGATAAAAAGCTAAAATCCCTGACTCATGTCTTGACCTTTCATTGTGTCAGCAAGAAAGTCCAAAATAAATCTAGGACGAGTTCCAAACCCAGACCAGAAAAGGTAGCCAGGGTTGGTTTTCGTCTGTGCTCATTCTGATTGCCCGAGTAGCATGTCCATTATGCTTACTGTCTTTAAAATTACGGTTTGTGTCCATGCTTGATGTTTATACAAGTAGTACTGTAGGCGCCTGGCAATAAAGGCTTGGCCAGGTGTGTGTGTGTGTGTGTGTGTGTGTGTGTGTGTGTGTGTGTGTGTGTCTGTGTGTGTGTGTGTGTGTGTGTGTGTGTGTGTGTGTCTGTGCGTGTGTGTGTGTGTGCTGACCCAAGGGTTCAGAGTCCTCGGGAACTGCAAGGTCATTCTAATTTTCTAAATGGTATAACCCTTATCCCTCCTCTACCTCTTCATCCATCTGTTCCTCCTCCCCTCCATCACTTTCTCTCTCTTCTTCTTCTTCTTTTTATCCCTCTTGTGTTTCGCCCCTATACAATCGCATTACGGGTTCGTTGACACAGCAAAAATAAGGGGATGTAAAAATCAATAACCCCATTTCACTCTGGCTGGAGTCTCAGTGGGTTACGCCTTCTACAGTACAAAGAGACCAGCAACACTGACAGATTCAATGGCATCTGGTGCCATGAGGCAGAAGATTACCCGGTTTGGAATATCTGTCTGCTTCGTGTGGGTGGCTTGGGAGGATTTGGTGTTTTTGTTGGCTGTTTAATTTTCAGTCTCCTGTGATGCGATGAGCCTGCCTGCCAAAGTCAAACTCACTCTCTCCCTCCATCCCTCCATCCCTTCATCCCTCCATCCCTCCCTCTCTCCTTCTAGTGCGACAGTCACTGGGCAAGCTGGGGATGTGGCCTCCAGTCCAGACCAACGAGGAGGAGCAGATTAGCCAACCGGAGGTATGTCCCATACGCCACAGGGCCGGGAGGTTCCCAGACTATCCCTTAGGGCGTCTGAAGATACATCGTAAGGTACACCATTAGTGGAGCTGTCCCTTGTTGATGACATTTTCAAGCGTTCTCATAATCATTTTGATTTGACCCCAATCGAATATTAACAAAAAGGAAGCTCTGCCTACTAAAGCTCATCTGCTAATCTATTAAAGAGTCAAGGCGAGACCTTGTGGTTAGAATTCATACATTATAGTCTACAAAACATAAATTAAAGTGCATTTATTTGGACATAAAAGCCTAGTCTGGGACTTCTTGAAAGCCCAGGAAAAAAAATAATGATGATGTCTAATGATGATGATGATAGCTAAATGAGTGACTGATTTAAGAAAGTATCCCTTGGCTAAGGTATATCTTGGCTAAGGAGGCTCTGGGAAACAGTGTGTCAGCTCCAGGGAGAGCTTAAGATGTATCTTCAGAAGGAACATCGAAAACTCGATTTACTATGTACCTTGGGTGGAGCTGTTTCCCAGAGCCTCCTTAGCCAAGGTACACCTTAGCCTAAGAAGGCGCTGGGAAACCATGCGCCACCTAGAGGGAGAACTTACGACGTATCTTATGATGAACGTAGTGCTATGATGGCTCTGGGAAACGCGGCCCAGGTTTTATATAGTTACCTTTGTAGACTTCTTATCTATGTGAAACTCAAGTGTCACTGATTAGCAGATTAGTTTAAACCAAGGCCCTTGATAAACCAGATCTCGTTTCGACCAAGGCCCTTGATAAACCAGATCTCGTTTCGACCAAGGCCCTTGATAAACCAGATCTCGTTTCGACCAAGGCCCTTGATAAACCAAACGATAGCTCAGTTTGCCGTTATCATTAGTGTCACACACACACATCTCTCTCTCTCTCTCTCTCTCTCTCTCATCACATACACTCCCTCCCTCAGACAGTTCTCTCTCTTTCTCTCTCTCCCTCTCACTCTCTGTCTCCATCGGTATTTTGGCACAGACTGTCTGTTCCCCAGTCTCCTTGCATAGCTCGTTATCTACTGAGACAAGCCAGAGATAAGAGCTCTGTACCGAATGGAGGGGGTTGGCTGGTAAAAGAGAATCTGTCAAGCTAACACAGAGCCGTGAGGCCCGGACACGGTTTGCGGTGCACGGTTGCGTTAACCCCACTTGACCTCCGTGTTTAATGATGTTTACCCAAGAGATGACCTCAGGGGAGGCCGACGCCAATTCGGTTTCCTCTGCATTTGTTGTCACTCTTGCTCTCGCTATTGGTTGTCTGCTTCTCAGTCCTTTCCGAACGTTTTATCTGTCCGTCTCTGTCTCTCTGTCTGTCTCTGTCTCCGTCCGTATGCCTGCCTATCTCTCTTGCTCCTATTTTTTTTAATCATCTTCTTGCTTATCATCTTCTCTCTCTCTCTCTCTCTCCTCCCCCACCTCTCCTGTCCAGAGCCCCCGGACCCCCAGGCAGAAGACCCCCCTGTTGCAGCGTTGGGAGAACGGACTGGTGAACGGGCGGGAGGAGGAGGAGGAGGAGGAGCAGGAGCAGCACTGAGACCCCCCCCCCCCCTCCCCCCAGGGGCGTGTCTACCCACAGTGACCACCCCCGGTCTCTGGCTGAGAGCGGCGGACACAGCGGTAAGCCCAGGAGAGCTCCAGCGTGAACCAGGAAGAACCCTGTCAGTAGGACTGATGAACCGCGATTACTGAGGCCATGCAGCAATGACGAGGGAGCAGAAGAAGAAGAAAAAGAAGGAGGAGGAGGAGGAGAAGAAGAAGGGTTCTTTAATATTCGACTGCTGGGACGTTCAAACATAGGAACTTTAATTATATGGGAATTTCTAAAATGAAGGGAAGAATGAAAGTCCAGTTGGAACAATTGTTGGAAGCTCCAAATGATGGAGCAGCAAAATCAAACTTGGATTATAATTTCATGATGATTGAATGAGTCTCTGATGTCTTGTTGTGTTTCCTAAACCCACATCCACACACATATTTTATATAAGTATCTACCTGTAAATACTATTTTGTAACAAATCTATTTTTGGGGGTGGAGGGAGGGGGGTTGTAGGTAGAGTTGTCCTGACGTTATAACCCTAATGTAACTTTGTAACATTGTAATCATGTTACACCCATAAAACAACAATGCCTACAATCTTACTTTTTTATGCCCAAAGGCTTTAGATCAGCTTTTTATACACACAGTAATGGGACTCTTTGTGTCATGTAAGCCATGTGTAGTAGGTCCATTATCATACACTGCACTGCGGCTAATGAATGTTCAGAATTATAACTCAAAATAATGAAAATAATCATGTAAAACAGGCACTAAAGTGACCTTCAATCTTCTAAACAGATTCTAATCTATACAGTATAGTCTTCATTAAAAAAATAAATTGCCTTGTGTCTCAAATTCACATGAACTAGTTATTATAAAACACAGAGGAGACATAAATCCTTAAACTAAACGCCTGCCTGATTTCATTTAACTCTCACTCAGCTCTGTTGAAAACACACCCTACAAGGTAGAACAATACGGTATTGTTGTCAGAGTTGCATGAGATAACTCTGTCGTACCAAGGCGAGTCTCTCATTTAGTCACCATGCCACTTCATATCTGTATGCCCATCCCAGTTCCCACGTGTGTGCCCTGAACAGAGCCTGGGCTTGGGCTGAAACCACCAAATCGACATCATTCAAAATCAAATGAAGTGACTCAAGAGTGACATGACGATGACCTCAGTGACGGCGTGTGGTGCGGCATCACCGGGCTGAAGGCTCCCCGCCTATTACAAGCACCGTGCCCTTAATTGGGTTGGGACTCGAAAGTATGACTGGTCACAAATAGACAGGTATCCATGGAAAGGGTTGTTGGTACCCTAGCTTCAGGTCTCCAAGCCTCTTCTTCAGCTAGCTGTTGCTCTCGCATAGGCCTGTCTCTGTCCTGGCTAGTCAATGATAGAGACCTGCAGCCACAGTAAATGGTAAATGGTAAATGGACTGCACTTATATAGCGCTTTTCCACCTTAGCGGCACTCAAAGCGCTTTACAATGGCCTCTCATTCACCCATTCACACACACATTCACACACCAATGGCGGCAGCTGCCATGCAAGGTGCTAACCTGCTCATTGGGAGCAATTTGGGGTTAGGTGTCTTGCTCAAGGACACTTCGACAGTTGTTAGCTTTAACATACAGTGCAGTCATACAGTATAGCCAATCAATTGTAGCATACTTTATGGCTAACCAATAGCTAGCAATTTGCATATAATTGTTGCAGGGTATGATGAGTTGTTTGTGTACCTGTTGTAAACTTTGACCCCACTTGTGTTCAATCCATTCCCTTATAGCCTACCCCACCCCTTTCACATGTTTGGCATTGCTCCTGACAAAGGCCACGCCGGCCGAAACGTTGTTCCTCGTTTAAATCACTATGGGACCTATTGAAATAGTGTGTAGACTTCCCTTCTATACCCAATAGCTAGCCTCATAGCTAGGTGAACGGGTTAACTTGAACAGATGAGAGTTGTGCAGACCGATAAACAGTTTAGGCATTAGAGAGAGAGAGAGCGAGAGAGTGAGAGAGAGAGTGAGAGAGAGAGAGAGCATAGGTGAGGAGATCACCAAGCTAAGCTTTAGCGACGTCCAAATCTCCAATCAATTATTCAGCAGTTAATTTTGACTGGACACAGCCCAGCGGTGCGGCCAAACGCTAGCATCATTATTATGGGGTGCCGTCCTACCATGGTGACATACCTTACATGTCCATACCTGACATACCAAGTGTGTAAAATGAATAATCCAGTGTGTGTGTGTGTGCGTGTGTGTGCGTGTGTGCGTGTGTGCGTGTGTGTGTGTGTGTGTGTGTGTGTGTGTGTGTGTGAGAGCGTTTAGCGGATTAGCAGCTCCAGGATGGGGTCTTTGTAGAGAGGACAGAGCAATCACTAGAGCTTACGGGATGAGGGAAGGTGTGTGTGTGCGTGTGTGTGTGCGTGTGTGTGTGTGTGTGTGTGTGTGTGCGCATGTGTGCGCACATGAATGTGAGCGTGACTGGCTACTGTATGTGTTTGCCCCTGTGTGTGTGTGTGTGTGTGTGTGTGTGTGTGTGTGTGTGTTCACAGTTCTGTGTGTGTGTGTGTGTGTGTGTGTGTGTGTGTGTGTGTGTGTGCGTGCGTGCGTGCGTGCGTGCGTGCAACCGTGATGTAACCTGACACGCCACCAGGCACACAACAGTCTCCCTGAACATGAAAGGTGGCCAATTGTTCAGTTGAATTTCTAAGAGGCCATGCAAAAGAGCATAGCTATGCATGGCTTGTCGGACTGCTGATAGGCCTTGTCATGTAGGCCTAGTACAGAACACATCTTAGCGCACAGCTAGTGTGGAGGGCTGTGTGCTAAGATGAGTACGGAGGTGAGTCTTCAGTAGTGTCAGTTCAAACTGGGCTGACTGAAGGAGATGATACTGGTGGGGAGAGAGGGGGCGGGTATATTGTGTGTATGTGTCAGTCTTTGCGTGTGTGTCTGGGAAGGCCCACAACTGATTAAAGTGCATTTTGCATAATGCTTTGTGTGGGCTTGTCTTTGATGTCTCGCAGAGAACGGAGGGAACAATCGCACATCTGAGTCAATCCCTGTCAGAGCCATTGGTCTGTGGAAGTGCAATCAATAGCAATACTGTTGAGAAAACAGAGCAGCAGCCCACCTTTCTCCTCTGAGGAATGTGAAGTTCGAACTCCTCAGAGGTTGCATAGTTTGCATAATACGAAGACTTTTTCTTCCAGGTGCCTTTTAACCTGAAATGTGTTATGCTAATGTATAAGGCTGTTGCGCGAATAGTTCAAATTACCGGGCATGAAGCACATCCAATCTCGCGGTGGTTTTGTTGCACAAGTGTAGATGCCAATCATCTTCAGAGGACAGCAAGGACTTGTAATCTTATTCTAATTGTATCTTTATTACCCTTTGGCTTCTGAGTATGACTTCGAGTCAGGATTAAGAAAACAACCAAATAAGGTCACAGTTTCACACTGTCTCTGGGTAGAGGCTTGTGGGTGTCAGTGTGTCAGAGACCACAAGTTACCACATTAAAGTAACATTTTGGTTCACATAATTGGTCATAGTGTTCACCCATTCAACGATGTAGGCTATGCCAACTACTACTACTTTTGTTGTAATCTTATATCAAAGTAGCCTATATAATTTCTTACTTCCTGGAAAACGGTAGGTCACGTGCAATGACAACAGGTACCTTAGATTTTAGGCCAATAATCTCACGACATCCACCGTCAATCAACATTATCCTTCCATCGAATCTGTCTAAAGTTCTTAAAACCCGTCCACTTGTCAATGTTCCAATAAAATCCCTCTAAACATATGTTCCACCCTCATAGCTTGTTTGCGTCGGAAATACGTTAAACTATGGTTACTAACTACAAACTATTAAATTAGATGATCTCAAACGTCCGTTTCTGTACGACTTTAAAGCGGCACTGGGTTCAGTAGAGAGAGAGAGTCACTTATTACTCACAGATCCAGCGTCACTGGGACCTATGTGTGCGCGTGCGTGCGTGGTTGGCACCTGTGATCAGAAAGACGAGTTATCCTGCTATGAAAGCCAGTCATAAAAGGCTGTAAAAGCTCAGCCGCATGGCCACAGGTACAACGGTGACGCTTCTGCAGCCTACGTGATTTACGACTGCGATAAACGGGTATATTGTAAACACGTGGACGCTTCTCCCGACTCTTTTATTTAATACCGTCTCTCGCTCAATATCCTAACGAGATTTGATCACTGCCTCTGTGGCTCAAAGTTCAGTCTGAGTTGTCTCACTTTTAGCAGATCACCTGGCTTACTACAGCTAAAACGCTGTTACGTTGAGTATAGCTAGCCTATAGACTTAAATTGGCAGTTTGTCACACCCACATTTCATATTCACATGGAAAAGAACAGACATCAGAGTCTCAATGATATCTAAACTCACATATTGTCGGTCAAGCTGGTTGAATATACTGATAGACAGCACCCTCTAATGTCGTGTTTTAGGGAACTACAACGAGAACATTTGGTTCGACAAGTTCAAGTTCATCAGGCTACTTAACACTACACTCACACAAATGAGACATTATAGCAATAATTCAATTAAATATACTGGCTTTATTATAAAACAGGGCTATGTACACACGGTGAATTAAAATTCCGATTCGTTTCGGTTCAAGGGATCTGACCAATCACACACTGCACAGGATTTCCTCTAAATTACATGAAATGGAAAAAAGAATGTTTTCATGTTCTGAGGATACCGGGAACTGTAAACACACAAAGGAAATATCGACACATCCTCTGGCTCTCTTCCTTTCTTATTGCTGCATGTATGCTGTTGTAAACAGGTTTAGAAAAAGGAGAGAGGGAGGCAGAGAGAGAGAGAGAGATTTGGGGGGGGGGGGGGGGGGGGGGGGGGGCGCGGAGGGGTCAGTGTGCTGGTGGTCCGTGGAAGGTAGACAAAGCTCGCCAAGTATGGGACCTGGAGGCTGTCTCTGCTGTATTGTCACCGCTGCTCCACTCCTACACACACACACACACATACACACACACACACACACACACACACAAACATTTAGTAAACACTTCCCTTTTCATTTGCACCCATATAGAGTTCTGAGGCAATAAATCACGAGAGGGTTGTGCCACAGTATGTCACTATATCACCACGAGGTGCAGCTGAATGCCGTCGTTGACCAGTAACCTACCACAACCCGTGGTATTTTCGTGATATAGGCAGTAGGCCTACCCCATCCCCAGAGAGAGCTATTGCTTTTACACAACAGTTACAACAACATGAAATATTTTTGGGATCCATATAGATTATTTAAGTGTCTTTTAGATCGATTTGAACGCTGAGAAAAGCAGCCCCCAACACTATCACGTTGCTAAGCACTCTCACAAATGGTGAGACCGTTTCCTGGAGGGAAACAGAGACAACCTCCAACAGTTTACGTGGATTTAGGAACCGTAAGTGAAATCAAATCAAATGAAGGATGTGAGATCACTCGTTTGCGTGGGGCCTCGGAGGCCACTTTGCCTGGTCGAGACGTGGCCATGCGCGGCAAGTGCCGAGGAGGCCCTTCCCGTCCCTAGTACAGTAAGATAGCTTCTCCTAAAATGATGATGAGGGAGCGCCCTGTTGACTCATATGATCACAGTAACCGAGTCCGCGGAGAGAGCATTTAGCCTAACCTCTTCATCAGGTTAATGAATGGGAGAGATTAAGGCTGACTGGAGAGATGTACAGCACTAACGAGAAGGGATTGTGTGTGTGTGTGTGTGTGTGTGTGTGTGTGTGTGTGTGCGTGCCTGCGTGCGTGCGTGCGTGCGTGCGTGCGTGCAGGGGAGCCGTAAGGGGGGGGGCTAGTCTGATTCCAAGGACCCCACACTGACAGGGGCCCCATAAACCACTATTATTATTATTATTGTTGTTGTTATTGCTATTGTTTATTATTATTATTATTATTATTGTTGTCATCATCATAATGTCTAGGTTTGGGGGGCCCAACATTTCTAGAGGCACCCCTGTGTGTGTGTGTGTGTGTGTGTGTGTGTGTGTATGTGTGTGTGTGTGTGTGTGTGTGTGTGTGTGTGTGTGTGCGTGCGTGCGTGCGTGTGTGTGTGTGTGTGCGAGCATGTGTATCAGGTGTCAGTGCGTGTCACTCGGGTCCTCTGACTAAAAGAGTGCATGTGACCACCTCTCATATACTCATATACACCACTATCAGCTACGCTGCTGAAAAAACAAGCAATTTGATAGCGCACAGGTGAGTCTGTATTTTTTATACCGATGAGTGAGTTGAACCAATTCGACTCTGTTACACTCGGACACGTGGATGTTTGAGTGTGTTGTATGCAGAGAAACATGACAGAGTGATGTTCACAACGGAACTATTTCTCAACACGGTGAAATGTGATGCAATATTTTGTACAGCAGCGCAAGCACTTGGCGGAGAGAGCAAAAGGGCACACACACACACACACACACACACACAAACAAACACTTCAGCTTAATTAGAGCGAAGCCAAGTTTAAATGAAGCTATTCAACACTGAATGACAGTTAATAAGTAACGTTAATCAGTTTGCCACTGATCATCACGTTTGGTGGACAGGTAGGGCAGCCTATAGCCTATACACATGTTGTGCTCAGGTCATCACTTCAAATAAGACTGCACTTAATGAACTTAATAGCTATATATGAATCATCAATCAAATGACCACAGAAGCGGATTGGATTACCTGAGACGTGAAGCTTATACGTTTGAGCGTAAGATCTGGAAAACAGCAGCAACAGAAAGGTTTAATAATGTAGTAAGTAAGAGTGCACAGAGTGCTTTACAGTAATAAATTAAAATGACAATACAACACGAGACAAGATTAAAACGACACAGAACAGATAAAACAACAACATTGCGAGCAGCAAGGCGTTATAGATGGCCGAAGGCCTGCCTGAACATGTGTGTCTTAAGAAGTTTTTTGAACATGAGTTCAGTGGATGGCTCTCTCAGGGCCTGGGGAAGAGCGTTCCAGAGTCTTGGCGCCACCGCCTCAAACAATGTTCACTCACAATGTTCACTCATGTACAATGTTCACTCACATTATTGATTATATATATTGTATATTGACTGATTTGACTTCAGAGACACTCACCAACAACATGGTCCTTGGCTTTAAACTGCGTCCAGAACGCCGCTTCTTCCCTGCAAACAAGACAATAGCTTTTCATGTTTATTTTGTTTGGGGGGGGGGGGGGGGGGGGGGCATGGACTGTGTGGTGTCCTATTCTTTGCTAGACAACATGCAGTAAGAGGATTTATGTGTCGTCTACACATACCTTTTTTTCTTTTCCGCTGCCGCAGCTGTGACTAAAGGATGAACAGGGGAGAGTGAGAGAAAGAGTGAGAGAAAGATAAATCACTATTGATCCGCAGGGGAAATCTTGTGTTGTAGCATACACACAACAATGTATAATGTGTATAGTAGAATTATATATATATATATATATAAATTATATATATATATATAGTATATATATATATATATCGTATGTATGTATATATATATATCGTATGTATATATACTATATATATATATATATTTACAAATATTTATATATATATAATATATAGTGGGAAAAAAATTATATATAGTAGTAGAATATAATAGCTGTATAATATAGGTGACTAAGAAAAGATGAAAGAGAGTGAGACAGTAATAGAGAAAAAAATAAGTGTTCACAATAAGAGAAGTGGATGGGTTAGAGGTTGGGTAATAATCCTGTGGTTTCACATCTTGAACTGTACATTTAGTTACATTGCACGACATTGTCCTTCTCATATCCTTTGAAATTGTCGGTACCCCCCCCCCCACCCCCCCTCTCTCTCTCTCTCCTTCCCTCCCTCCCTCCCTCCCTCCACACGTATGTCCAGCACTGTACCTCTCTTGTGCACCGCTATGGCTATGAGAACCAGGGCAGAGCAGAACAGCGTCACAGCAGAGAGGGATCCCAGCACCATGGGCCAGTCCACTTCAGACACTCCTTCTGAGGACCGGCATTAGGGACACTGTTAACTGCTAACCCATACAGCAGGACCGAGTGGTTACTTAGTGGGCGGGTACTATGTACATGTGATAGTGTTTAGTTCGTTTTTTTTTATTGTTGGTTTTACTGTCTATGTGAGGAGAAGCTGTCAAGTAAGCATTTCTTTGGACATTTGCCCGCGCCCTGTACATACAACAAATCAAACTTACTACTACCCCCAAAAAAACCTTGAACACACACACACACACACACACACGTCCTCCTACCTGTGTCTGTGGGCACCGCCAGTGGGAGGCTGCGTTCAGAGTGACCCCAGTCCGCGCCCAGGCGGGAGGCGTACTGGCACTGGTAAGTGCCGGGCCGGGCTGTGGACACCTGGAAGGTGACCTGGTGACCGGTGGCGGGGGCCTGGAGGCTGTCCTCAAATCCGGCGTTATACAGAGAGAACCGGGAGCCTGGGAAGGCGGGCGACCCCGTGCATGTGAGGAGCCAGCCACCTGACTGGCGCTGGAGAGAGAGAGTGGGTGCTGGCAACATGTCTGGAGAAAGGGAGAGAGAGAGAGAGAGAGAGAGAGAGAGAGAGAGAGAGAGAGAGAGAGAGAGAGAGAGAGAGAGAGAGAGAGAGAGAGAGGGGGGGGGGCAGGGAGAAGGAAGGAAGCTGAGCTTGATTTCGCTTGATTTAGTTTACCCAGTACAATGAAACCTTTAGGACAACTCTGCAGCCGTTAGATAAATCAAACACACCTTCAACAAGTATAACACCTGTGTATTTACTGTAACCCAGGTCTATTTGGTAGCAATTACCTTCGAGAATAGATACACTTCACTCTAAAAATGACTGGGTCATACAGTACTGATAATGCATTTCAGCCCTGCCTACGCTGTCTTCTCACCTGTAATGATGACATGAACAGGCATACTAGTGGTTGAATTGGTCAGCCCCCGTCCGGGCAGGGTGACCTGGTAGAGGCAGGTGTAGGACCCCCCCTCCCCTCCCCTCACCGGCCCCAGGCGGAGAGCATCAGACTGGGAGGAAGGGACCAGGTAGGCCAGGGGGTGGAGCGGGGACCATCGCGAGCCGCCGGCCCCCGCGGGCGTCTGCAGCAGGAGGAAGGACACGGGTCTGGGCGCCACCCAAGACGCAGGAGGCGAGCAGTGGAAGGACAGGTTCTGGCCACGCTTCACCTGGCCACCAGGGGGCTCCACTGAAAGGACAGGGGGAGGTGGGGCGGGCGCCTGAGGAGGACGATACCACGGGCCAGAATCTGGAGGGACACGTCGAAATGTAGAATTGTAGCTTTGAGCCGATATAACCATGAGAATCTGAATCGGGTTCCCGTGATTGGTGAACTACAAGTCCCAACTACCAGTTAACATTCTGTCCGAGTGAAATGGGAACGTAAACAAGAAACAATCTATGAGGTGTGAGTCAAATATCGGAGGGAAGTTGAAGCTATACATGGAGATAGATGTCGGTTTTCTGCGGTTGGCTGACATCCTTTAGGATCCTGTGGCAGCGTAAGATTTTGCTCGCCTTTTTTGTCACAGAACCTCCTGTCTTAACTGTCAAGGCACTGTGTTTGATGTGTGCGCGGGTGTGGTTGTGTAGAGGATGTATTGCATTGTATTACACACTCACACACACACACACACACTGAGAGCGGTGGAACGGATAACAGGTCCACCCACCGTGGTGTGTGGCACCAGCCACAGAGAAACACCTGTGGAGGATTGTCTCATGAGGAGCAGGAAGCGGATGGGAGTGTTTATTGTTTCATACCACAAGCCGAGTCAGCAGGAGGCTGCACACAGTACAGAACGCCTCTAGAGGAAGCGCCGGCCTCTTTGAGAGGCTTTTTACCGTTTACTTTACTTTCGTAGTTAGACGTGTCTGACTAAGTATGAGAAAAATGTAGTAGTATGTAGGCTATTACGTTTAAATTGATCATACTGTGACATAATCACTCCATGTACCTAAATACCACTACAGCAAAAACTCTTCGTCTAGCTGCACCATACTGTAGATATGAACAGTCCCAACAGAACCATACTGTAGATATGAACAGTCCCAACAGAACTCACCGGGTTCTTCTGCGTACTCGTAGATGCTGTACAGACTGGGGTTCCCTTGCTGGTCCTTGAACCGACAGCAAAACGGGCTACTATGGTTCCAACTGCCCCTGCTGAGGGTAAACTGAGCCCGGGGCCTTCCTTCAGGGTACGTCACGGTGTCCACCCTCTCCTGACGCTTGTAGAGCTCAAACTGCACCCCCTTGCCCCCCGTGGGGACGCTACAGACGAGGACCAACGAGCCCCCCTGGGAGCGGGACAGGACGAGTGAGGGTGTGGGCGGGGTGGTCTCGGAGGGTGAGACGGCACCTATGGAGGGGGAGAGAGGAGTGAAGGCAGAGACAAGGCCAAGATTGTTTTCAAAATAAATCGTGTTGATTTGAAATGCTCAGCTTTTTAGGGGGCCAAGCGCAAAGTGCGAGGCACCTATTGAAATGAGGTAGTTTTTTTTTATAGCATATATAGTCTATAGCAGCACCTATAACCGACTGGCCGCTTTTTATGAAACTTTGCACAATGGTACAATGGTGCATTGTGTTGCCTCTGTGTATGAAATGCGCTATACAAATAAAGCTTTGATTGATTGATTGATTGAGAGACTCATGCCAAGGAAATTTATATTGATTGGCCAAAGGGGGGCGCTATAGCAACCGACTGAAATTGTACACTTTGAACAGTCATATCTCATGCCACGTTTGACCTAGAATTTAAATTTTGCACACATGTGCCTCTCCTCACAAGGAACAAATTTGTCTCAAGAACCCATCTTCCAGTTAATTAGATTTTCCGCCATTTTGAATTTTTGGAAAAACAATTAAAATCAATCTCCTCCTAGGAATTTTGACCAATCTTCATGAAACACAGCAGACACAATCTAGGGACCAATAGGCCTATCTATCTTGGCAAAAGTTTGAAAAGTAATAACAGCCACTTTAAGCCGATCAAACAAAGTGGGGTCAAAAGGGGGTCCAATATATACTGTATATATATAGCCTACTGTATATATGGTATTTTTGTTAAATGTAAGGTAATGTAAGGTCATCAAATTTAAGAAAACATTCTTTAATTACTATAAACAAATTGACAACTGAAGTGTCATGAATGCCATAAAATGTGTACAATTTTAGTTTTTGTGGTGTGAGAAAAATTGTGTGTGTGTGGGGGGCTTGACATATTATATATATATAAGTTAGTTAGTATATAGTTGTGGGGTGGGGGTCCATCAAGATTTTTTGAAATATGCCAGGCGTACAGAGCTCAAAAAAGGTTGAGAACCACTATCCTATCGTATCCAGTTAAACAGTAAATAATGTACAGCCATATGTGAGAGACACATGGAGTGACAGATATGAGTAATTTCACTGTACTCACCCCATAGAGACCTGCAGAGCAGAGTGTATATCCACAGAGAGAGAGAGTATCCACAGCCAGGCATCGTTCACTGAGAGAGTGGCTGGTGTGTGAAAGCATCTAGAGACACAAACAAGATCTTCTGTGTGCGTCTGAATGTACGGGTGGTAGTGTGTGTGAGTGCGTGTGCGTGCGTGTGTGTGCGTGTGCATGTGTGTGTGTCTGACATCCTCTTAAACTGGAATGAGGGGAAGTTGAACCACATTTGGGGAGTGGGGGGAAGTGAGGTTTAAACACAAGTAGGCTAATGGATAAACCACATTCTCCGCTGTGGGGCTTTAAACAGCAACGTGGTGGGGGAACTTACAATTTGACAAATAATGCAATGGTAACACACTGTATACATATAACATCGCTCATCCACACTACACTCTGCACACACTCTGCAGGCTACACACTCACCACGCATCATCATTCTGTATATAGTACGTAAATTGCATTTGTGCCTCCCTTTTTTATCAGCATATCACTGTATTGTGTTTGCACTGTATTTTGTATTTGCACTGTTTTTTGTATTGCATTTGCACTGTCATGTCTCTGTACTGTCCTGTCCTGTCTTGCACCATGTCCTGTCCTGTCTCTGTACTGTCCTGTCCTGTCCTGTCCTGTCCTGTCGTTTGCAACAGCGTACACCTTTAGGTTAGTCAAATTCCAAGTATGTGTGATCCATATACATCATGAACATGCCAATAAAACGGATCTTGGATCTTGAATAAATTCATAAATTACAGTACAAGCGCATGAGGAGAAATAGTGCCACAGGGACACCTAGTGGATAAATTGCAACTTGCAGCCAAACCAAGCCAATAAAAGTGTGGTGGTGAAGAGTAGGTGTGAATATGTCTCTGAATTTATATTGAATTTGAGTACGTGAATAAAGGCCGTGCGCAGCATTTACAGACAACAACATTGTTTGTTTGTTTTTTAGCGATTGTGGATTTGTGGTGTAACAACTGGGTAACGCTTTATAATATAGCCCATGTTTTACACTGTCTTACCAGTGACTTACCCGTGTTTTACACTGTCTTATCCATGTCTTACCAGTGTCTTACAGGGTAATTACCTGGTACTTACCCGGTAAATTGCATCCTCCACCTTTCAACATGACAAGGAGCATACAGAAACTCCAGAACTCCTCCGTTTGGAAATGTGTCAAATCAACACCACTTAAAGACCTGGTAGTGATGGGAGACCTGGAGGCGTTTGTCACTGTTATTCCATATGCTGTGATTGAGGAGATCTTTATAATATACATCAGTATTGCTGGTCTCCATATTCCTGATGTCGCCAGTGGAGTAGCCAAGCGTGTTGGAGGTGATCTGGGCCAGCTGCTTGAGAATCCACTGGTGAAGGTCAGTGTAGTTGAACCAGACAGCTTTCCTATGGGGGAACCTCTGACCAACCCTGCCCAACCCTCCTATGGGGGAACCACGGACTTACCCTGTCCTGGAGTCAAACCCCAGGAGGACAAGCAGGATGGACAGCAGGCGTCCCAGTGTGAGGAGGCGCAGAACCTGTGGAAGATTCCAAAAAGCCCAAGAAGAAGAAGATTCTCAACTTCTTCAAGAGGCTGTTTTGTATGAAATGAACACTTTTTAGTATTGCATAGGTGCTAACCTAATTTAAGTTCAACTTGATTATGAATTATTGATTGATTGTGAATTATTTTCATATTTTCAAATATTAAAGTAATATTCAGGGTTTGATTAATAAAGATTCATATTGCATACACAAGGGCGTATTCGAATATGAAGGGGCTAAATGCAAAAACTATATAAAATACATTGTTTCATTTTGATTTGTCGCGGTTATGTTCAGACTGCCCTTTTACCAACCAAGCCTAATTTGAAAAAAACGGCATGCAGTGCTGAGGTCGCTCATCGATTGGATGGAAATTCTGACATGGGGGTCATTCCAGATATTCCAGGGAACAGAGCGTGAGCTGATGGTGTTAGCTAGACAGAAAATATAGAAAACTTTCGGAAGGTGTCCGAGGTGTTTTAAGCAGCCTGGTTTATCAGCCTGCTTCAGGGTCGCGTAAAACCTAGGCTAGGCTCATGGATGTATTAACAGAACGCTAGGCTATGAAAAGACGCCCCCTAACGGCTTATGGGCTAGCTACAGGTCAGGTCCAACTGGTCCAAGTGTTGAGTTGAGTTGAGCTGTTGTCTCTAAACGAGAAGTCCGAAAGTCTCACAAACTAGGCGACTCCCTTAATTGTTTCAGTTGTGGTAGTCTACTACACACATACAGTAGCCTTTACTTTAGTTCAGCCAGCAATCTTTCTATTTGCATCTCAACCTAGCCTACATCTAGCGGTCCTCTCCCCTCACTGCTCTCAATCAAACGCTGATACGCACCGCCGGTCAACTGCAGCAGCGGCGGTGAATTGATGGCGCTCTGCGCGCCTTCAGTGGTGAAGTCGGGGTGACGTTCGTTCACAAGAATCCAAAACTACGAATGGATGGGAATATTTTTCCGGACCCAGAACAGCTGCTGCTGTTTCTGAGAAAACTCAAAGAAGTCTTCGACGTTTGCGACACAGATTCGGACGGTTATATTCTTGTGGAGCACTTCGTCGACCTTGGTTCACAGTTTGGTCGAGGAGACGAGGTGAGATCCCAACAAGCATCACCTGTTTGGGTTTCAGGAATAGGCCTAGCCTAGGCCTACCTGTACTATTTTGTATTTAGGTCATGTTTGATAAGCTAAGTCTTAAATTAATGTGACCAAAGGATAATTTCATTGTAACTGTGCGTATTGTGTTCGCAATATTGCTAAGAACTGTTCAACATATAATCTGCAAACGTTAGTGGCCTGTTTAGCAGTCATAGAGGTGGTTATGTTTTGTATATTTATGAGGACGACATATCAAATTAGGACAGCAAACAAGTTGGAGTGTTTTTCTTGGTGAAGTAGCCTAAAATGTTAAAATTGAACATTCAATAATTTTAGACCAGTCTTTGACCATATCTTAATCTTTGGCCAGACGTTGACTGTTGAATTGAAATTATGATATTTTTTGATGGTATACTTCCCCTTGTGCCTAGTCAGTTCTAAAAACATGTTGTTCATCTGCGTGTGCACGGCGGATAGGTCCCTAGACATCTGTGGAATGGTCGATGTTGATTGGCTCCCCAGTGTTCTCTTCACACCCCGGGTAGCCTGCTCGGCTCCTTTGGGAATTCTGTGCAGCAACCCACATCCCAATAGTTTAGATAGTGATTAAAGATCACACTGTGCTACTGGGTTCTATCGATAGGTATAAGCATTAGAAAACCAGGTAACTAGGGCATCAGTCAGAGCTGTCCTGGTGTGTGTGTGTGTGTGTGTGTGTGTGTTTGGACTGACATGGATTATGAAGGAGGGATGATTATGATGATGATGGTGATGCATGGCTGTAAAGCAGGCCTGAGGAGGGTTGGACCCATTGTTGAGTTTAATAGTAATAATAAAAATACATTTGAGGGCACCTTTCAGGACACGCAAGGTCGCCTTACAAAAAAGAATGCCAGTTCAACAGTAAATGAAAACCAGTCTAACAGATAGTGACGCGTCAGCCTTGTGAGACCATCCTGATGTCGCCAGCTCACGTTGTTACTCGCAAATCAGTCTGGACACTCTCCATAGAGGACATTTTGAGGAGGTAGATGATAAATAGGAGGGGGCCCAACGCCACCCCCTGGGGGACACCCAGTAAAACAGCAGAACACCCTTGACCTGTCGTGTGGTTCCTCAGTTGGACAAACTGTCAGTGAGATATGATGAGAACCAGGAGGGCACAACACTACTGATCCCAGTGTCCCAGGCGCTCCAGGAGTAGTGGGTGGGAGATGGTGTCAAATCAAATCAAACCTTAACAGAAACAAAAACAGCTTCACCTGCGGGCCAGAGAAGTGAGCTGTAAAAATTCTTCCCTGACCTCTCTCAACGAGACGATCGAGCAAGCTCCTGGAAAATGGTTGTCTATTGGCTAAGAACATATACAGAGCAGTAAACATGGGCTAAATACTTCATAAGAGAGACATGACTAAAAGTAGAGTGCACAAATAGATACAGAGAAGTTGCCTATATGGTAGGCGATTATGTGTTAGCTATCCCTGTAGTCTCTATGATATTTAAGTGAATCATATAACAAAGCACAGTAAAGGCAGCGCTGGACCAGGAGTAAAGTCCAGAGTCAGGAGGTGGTCGTTGGTGATTTTAACCAGGGCGCTTTCAGTACTGTGATGGGGGCAGAACCGTGAATGGTTCATGGAGGCTACTTGCGTCAAGATGGGACTGAAGTTGAGCAGCAACCGTTCTCTCAAGAGTCTGAGGAAATGACTTCAAATTCACACTCACACACACACAGGCACACACACACACACCTTCGATATACCTCCCTTCTATAGCTGGTCTCTGTTCTAATATTTGGTATTTATTGGTGTTGCAGAGGGCTGTGGTGCTGCACCCCCCCCCCCCCCCCCCTTCACACACACACACACACACACACACACACACACACACACACACACACACACGAGAGACCTGTGGATTTGGGTTGATGTCAGAGGCACTTCGTGCGTACACATAGCAGGCAGTATCACAGACAAGAGTTTAGCTTAGATCAGCATGTAGGCAGCATTTGCCACTTTCCTCGCCTGTGGGATGTTTATTAAAGGGGCAGTCCGTCAGATTTCCTGCCATTCAAATGGCCCGGAGCTCCAAGGCTGCCTGTTATAAAATGATGTCAGACCGAGGTGTGCTGCTTGGTAAACCATTTGTGTGAACTATTTGTTCAATATTGACTTTCTGGAGATGTGTTTTGTACAGGCTAGGGTACAGGCTATAGGCTATGAAAAATGATGTTTTTTAAAGAGTCTTATTAATGACTCCCATCAGTGTTCTCATGGGTGGGGACCCCTGTGGAGTGATGGTGAGTCATGTAGTGGTTAGACAGCAGGTCCAGGAGTGAATCACATGCTACAACAGGTGGCTGTGGGAGTTGCTCTCTCACACACACACACACACAAACACACACACACACACACACACACACACACACACACACACACACACACACACACAGTGGCTCATCTGGTGCTCATCTGATGAACTTTGAATGCTTATGCAGTATAATGTGAGCACAACACTCCACCCCATGTTCAGCTTAATGCAGGTTTTGGGGATGTCCCTGAAACCCCCCCCCCCCCCCCCAATCCCCCCACCCCACCCCGTTCGCCCTTGTGGGCCACAGTGAGTACCTGCTCATATCTTCTCTCCTTGACCAGGTGAAGAAGCTGGCCAAATGTTTGGACCCCCGCTGTCTGGGCACGGTCAACTTCAAAGACTTCTGCTGCGGAGTCCTGGCTATCAAAGGTACTGTAAGAGTGAGAAACACCCATTGAACCACAGCAACCAACGAGCATATGTGTGTGAGTGTGTGTGTTTGCGCGTGCGCATGTGTGTGTTTACCTGGCAGTTGCAGTTACACCATTAAGCCCGCTGCATACTTGCTTTTAACTACACACACGCGTACAAAAGAGGGCTACCGCGCGGCTCCGGCGTTCATTTGGAGCACTGGACGACGTGCTGCCAAACTCGAGCTCGTCTATGCGCTGTGCGTTGTTAAGCAGTAAGTATACCGCGGGCTTTACTTGAGTATTCCTATAACCTAGAAGAACGCTATGATTAGCCTAATCGTGGCCTGGGGGAATTTGCCGCAACGTTTCGCCGAAGTCCACCAGAAAGCCGTAAACAGCGTGTCCCTGGCCTGCAGTACGCTGCTCCCGAATGAGCGGTCTACATCTTTAATTCATGCCAATGCTCTTTCCCCTCAGCCTCCCTCTGCTGGTTCACCTCGTCTGCGTTAGTATTCGTGGGCTCTTCTGAATCATAGATGAGAAGAGTGGAAGTGCGTGGAGAAGTCTGACTTTTTTGGAAATAGACCTTGAATGACTGATGATCTAACTCATCCCAGCACTCCAGTAGTTTGCATGCAACGCATGAGATGATATGTACAGCAGACCGATGTTATGATGTAGTCTGAGGTGGTTGCATTTTAAAGAGACAAATTAAAATATATCCCCTTATAACAACTGAGAAGTCTCTCTCTCTCACTCTCTCTCTCTTACTCTCTCTCTTACTCTCTCTCTCTTACTCTCTCTCTCTTACTCTCTCTCTCTTACTCTCTCTCTCCTTCTCTCCCTCTCTCTCTGTTTCTTCAGGCTGTGAAGCGATCCTCAAGACCACACTACAAACACACAGCATCACACGCCGGCTGTATGAGAAGGACAATGGTTACTACTATCAGGTAGTGTGTGTGTGTGTGTGTGTGTGTGTGTGTGTGCGTGTGTGTCTGCGTGTGTGTTTTCGCATATATACCTGTATGTTTTGTAGGCCTATATCTTGGGATCTAAAACTCTACCAATCATTAGCCACATGAGCACTTATCCCAGCTTGCCTTGAAAGCCCCTCATTCCAAATAAATCCTGTAATGGGGTTACATTCTAACACGGTCATCTCTCCCAGTGGTTATCACCTAACCACAGTAGATTAGCAGAGGTTTAAAGGCGTGCCATACATACATAGTTGACACCACCAAAAGGCCAGAGAGGGGGGGTTGGTGCCAGCTTTGGTGTTTCCCTACTTTGTCCACAAGGTGGCAGCGTTGAACAATTAGTGAGAACGATCAATGAAAATAGTTTTTACATGCACTGTAATATATATATATATATATATATATATATATATATATATATGTGTGTGTGTGTGTGTGTGTGTGGTGTATATATATATATATATATATATGTATCCATATACATTCAGATGGACTCGAAGGCGGATCTTCCATCTATCTCAACAACCCGAGATTGCGTTCATCCAGCAGCACAGTAATATGCTTCAGTTACAGCTGCAGTTCGTCACTTCAACAGGTGGGAGCGCTCTATTCACACTCATTCCAGATAGAAACGCCACTGCTGTCAGTGGAACTGTCCCAGATTGATCTGTCGGTTCCCAGAAGTCCCACTCAGACATCCCACTCGTTTGAAGGGTCGGTATTAGATGTTAGTAAACAGAGATAATTGGCGTGTTATGCCATGGAGGGGGTGACTGTGTCGCGTTCGTCTCCAGCACCGTAGGCGTTGTGTGTCACTGTATACCACCACTTAACTGTACAGCGCTGGGTTCATCTCCGGGGAAACTTACGTAGTCAGCGTTGATGCGGGAGCTTAGACTCAGATAACATGGTGGTTGAAAGTCCGGTGCCGTGCCCCCGCCAATTTCCGCCGAGCTATATTTTCTATGTATTTGACACCGTTGTTAAATTATATAACATGTAACTGACTCATTAAGTTGGCAAACAGACAATTCGTTTCATAGTTCCTCTGAGTCTGTCAGCTTATTTTACACTAAGCTTTCAACGGCTTTGTGTGGACCCAGTTGGCATGCCACTCCAGGCACCAGTAGCCTACATCATGCCTGACTGGAACCTTTTCACTCCCGAGGCCCCTGCGGCACACACAACAACAACAACAACACACAACAACACACAACAGTTCATTATCCCTGACCAGAGAAGAGCTCTTGAAATATTCACCAAAGCTGAAAAGCGATAGCCTAGGCACAGGGCACCTTGCTGGACCGAGACGAGTTAGAGTAATAGCTGATGATGTGAGCCGACTCCCGACGTGACGACGCGCCTCCCTCCTTTGAGATGCTCTGACGACAGTCTTGTTCAGTCGCGAGTGGGAATAAGACTGATAGGCCTAGTATAAGAAGCCACGGTGAAGAATGTCCCCGTACTAAAGCTGTACGTCCGGTTTTAAACCTTGTTTCTCTGTGGACTACATTTTATTGGCCATCGTTGGCTCCGCACAGCGTCTGGCCGTCGGCATAGGCTTCACACGTTTCAAAACAGAAAATGTCATCGCCATGGTCGTGGATGGAATGGCATCCAAAGCCAAACTCCTCAACTGTATCAGACCGTGTCAGTGTAGGCTTGTTTATCCCGTCCTAGATTGGGCCGGCTCGAGTGACCGTGGTCAGAACGAGGCCAGGCCGGGTGCATTATTGATCAGCTCTCTCACGGCATCCATGCAGGCTACCTGTAGACAGCTAGTCTGTTGCGAGTCATCGAGGAGAAGGACCTCTAGGGAGAAGTAGGACAGCTAGAAGTACTGTCGTCTGAGTTTGGTCTTGTTTAGAAGCTGTCTCTAGACGACAAGCCTCACATTGTCATATTCAAGGGGGGGGGGGGTTCTCTGAGAAGAATCAACCTAAGGTACTAGTATGTTGATGTCGTCATGTTGTTTTTTGAAGGGGCATTGTTTGTTTATAGGGGGAGTGGTGTGCTTATACAGGGTTGGATTGTGGGAGGCGGCCTAAAGATTCTTTCTGAGTTGGAAAGGGGGAAGTTCCGTTGCTATAGTGAGGAGATGGAGGCGTCACAGAATTCTGTGTGTGTGTGTGTTTGTGTGAAAGGTGAGAGTGGTCTCATTACTGTAAGAGGATATGTGCAGGATTTATTAACCTGCTACCCCCCACACAGGCTACTGCTGTGTTAATATGCACATGCACACCACACACACACACACACACACACACACACACACACACACACACACACACAGTGGGGGAATACTGAGGATGGCCAAGGCAGCTGCTAAAATGGTAGGAGGCAAAGACAGATGAGGTTGGTTGGAGCATTGGGACAGAAGCTGTGTGTGTGCGCGCGTGTTTGCTTGTCTATCCTGCCAGCAATGTATGCGTGTGTGTGTGTGTTTGTATGCTTATGTATGCATGAATGTGTGCGTGTGTGGCTGTGCATGTGTGTGTGTGTGTGCGTGTGTGGCCATGCGTGTGTGTGTGTGTGTCTGGCCTAGATGTGCACCCTCCAGCAGGGAGACACAGTTAGCAGGATGTAGCGGAGGCTCCCGTAGCCATCAAACCTGATTCACAGAATGAGGTCAGAGCCGGAATGAGCCGGGAACCCCTTCCAAACGAGCACCTGCTGTGTAAAAACAGGCAGTTCCATAATCTACCACTCCCGCTGACATCGTCCGGGTAGAAATAGTCCCAGAGAACGTCCACAAACGTAGAACACGACCTTGAACAGCTACTGTGTTGCACACGGGAATTGAAATGTTGTCGGGGTGGACGCCGTTTCAGTCAGTCACCTCAGCCAAGGTCACCGTGGTGCAAGTCCTCGTCGAGGGAGGGTTCGGAGGAGGCTGTGGGGATTGGTTTGGAACGGGGGGGGGGGGAATTCTCTCCGACTTTGACCGTCCTCTGAAGCATCCCGGGCCCGGTTCCAAACTAAGGTGATCCTATCCTCCACTTCCCCTAAGGGGCCTTGCCCTGCCCCCTAGCCTCCCGCTAGGATGGATTAGATATGTCACCCCTCCACCGGTGGAGTTAGCCTGCCAGTCACGATTGGCACGGGGGACCGGCGGAGGATGTCACTTGAAAGGGTCGAGTCTTGTAAAGCATTTGACCTCTGCTTACTAGCCCTACTACGGGACGTCTTTAGCCATCGTCCACTTTGAGAAGTGTGACGTTTTCTTGCGGCGGCCCTGAGGAGCTGGGTACTTCGGCGGGGGGGGAGGGGGGGAATTGACTTTCCCGGTTCTCTGTCGCGTTCGTCTTTTCTCTTGCCCTTCTCTTGTCGTCTTCCGTGTTCTCTCCGTTCCACACGCGTTCCCTCCATCCTCCCAGCACAGGCGTCCTCCGACTCGTCTCTGACTCTCTCCCTCTCTCTCTCTCTCTCTCTCTCTCTCTCTTCTTTCTCTCACCCTCTTCTCTCTCTTTCTCTGAGAGCTTCGTTTCGCACGCACGCTGACTCACCGTCGTCCCCGTCACACACAATGTCCCGTTAGTCAGCACCAGCACTTCCTGACCGATGTCGTGACTAATTAAGAGTCGATGTCATCGACCGGCGTCGGTACGGCCTGCGCTCCGGCTAATGAGAGAGCGTTGCAGAACGACCTCGGCTACTGGTGCAAGTCGGTGATCAAATGATGCAGCGCTGTACGTGGTACGCTGTGGACGCTTCTATACGTGACGCCTGTCTCTTTGTCTGTGTGTGTGTGTGTGTGTATTACTGTCTAACCCAAAGGCAGATATAACTCATTTTTTCCCCTAATTTTTCCGCTAATGAGACGGTAAGCCCAAAGTTTCTCCTCTCCTCTTCCTCTCCTCTCCTCTCCTCTCCTCTCCTCTCCTCTCCTCTCCTCTCCTCTCCTCTCCTCTCCTCTCCTCTCCTCTCCTCTCCTCTCCTCTCCTCTCCTCTCCTCTCCTCTCCTCTCCTCTCCTCTCCTCTCCTCTCCTCTCCTCTCCTCTCCTCTCCTCTCCTCCATATTAGCAAGGTAATCCCTCCCAACCTATAAACCTGCTGGCCTAGCTTCAAAAATGTGAAGGGGGTTTGGAGCTGCTGAGTTGTTTATTTGTTTATTTCCAAGGGGGCGTTATCAACGGTCACAGACCAACATGCCTCTGGACGCCATTGGATAGACCTCTAACCAATCAGAGCAACGAAGCGTACGGTCGTCGTATTAGACCCGTGTGTGTGTGTGTGTGTAGTTCATTAACCAACTGTGTGATGACAGTCGTGATGGGAAGTGATAAAACGTTATGACAAGCTGTCCTCCGAGGTTCCCGGCCGCTGTTTGAGCATGTGACAGCTGGGACAGTGTGTCAGTTCTAGGACACCTAGCAATTATCCTGCACTCTGACAAGTCTGACACACACACACACAGATGGAGAAAGATTAGCTGAGACTTTTAAGTGTTCTCTCAATACTGTACAGTATAATGTAATCAACTACAGCAATAGTTGATTACATTATAATTGATTACTTTTGAAATACAACTGTCCCTGTCCCCCAATTTGTCACTGCAGCCCCTGGGCTCAGGCCAAAAATTGAACCTACTGGTACCATCTTCGTCTGCAAATTCTAGTTGTGATCCTATACAGTCCTATACATCCCTAGATGATGTTTAGATACAGAGATCTTGCTGACTGGCAGCTTATTATTGGCTATAACCCCTCTTAATGTATGGACTGATGTTCAAAAACCCAGGAAAGTGCCTTCCCTGTAAATCATATATTGTGTGTCTGCACTACAGCGGTTAGTATTAGATGTAGAAACGTGTTCAAAAGACATGTCTATACTTCTGTGCTACATAGTGTCTACTAAATTGACACGTCCCTCAGTCAAAAAGTGTGTTAGATAGAGCATTTGTGTTAATGTGTATATGAACAGCTGCATTCCAAATGCTGCCTGTCTTTCAGCAGCATAATATTAGGCCAATGCAATTTACCCTTCCAGGGACAACATGCCAATCTACCCTTCCAGGGACAACATGCCAATCTACCCTTCCAGGGACAACATGCCAATCTACCCTTCCAGGGACACCGTGCCAATCTACCCTTCCAGGGACAACATGCCAATCTACCCTTCCAGGGACAACATGCCAATCTACCCTTCCAGGGACAACATGCCAATCTACCCTTCCAGGGACACCGTGCCAATCTACCCTTCCAGGGACAACGTGCCAATCTACCCTTCCAGGGACAACGTGCCAATCTACCCTTCCAGGGACAACATGCCAATCTACCCTTCCTGGGACACTGTGCCTTGGTACAGATGGCTGGGTTTGAGGAGACCGTCTCCAGATTGCAGCCTGATGGTTGGCATGAATGGAATGCATGGAGAGCTTCCCCACCAGGGTAGAAGCCAGCTGGACTCGACCCCCCCCCCCCCCACACACACACACACACACACACACACACGTCTGGGGCAGAAAAAGCTAGCTGACGTTTAGCGCGTAGAGGGGGGACATCTGTAGAGGGTGGACATCGGTAGCGTGCGTAGAGGGTGCACTCTGTGATCTCTTGCGAAGCTCAAGGAAGGCTTCTCGGTACCTCCCGAGTGACGTCCCGGTAACGCCACCTGCTCGAGGGTTTCCCACGTCCCCCCCGCGTCCCGCAAATGCGCCCACAGGTGGCGCGGCCAGTGAACGCCCGCCATGCCAATCAAGGCACCAGCAACACTGGCTATAGCTTCAACTTTAGAATAATATCCCAATATGGTCTGTAAACGAATTAACATGGTCTTAACAAATGTATTTACTAACCTTTACATAATGATTTGTTACTCACTTTTAAAGATGTATTCATTTGTCTTTAGATGGGTCCCCTGATGCAAGGCCAGATGGGGCCAGCTGTAGGTGGATCAACTATTAACAAATACTTTACATTACATTAGTAAGTAGTTTACTAATCACATGTTCATGATCTATTAACTATTTATAAGGTGTAGCTCATTAACCAACTAGCAAACATTTAGTAAATCATTAATAGCTCATTAACTAACAGTTTGGGGTTGATCTATTAACTATTTATAAGTGGTAGCTATTCTAAGGGCGCTTTCACACCTAAAGGTCTAGACCAAGGTCCGAACCAGAATCCCGTTTGGCGCTTTCACATTTGTTATTTTTTATTGATTAGTTTCATAACTTTCGCTTTCACACCAGCGGACCAAAAGGATTTTGGTGGCAGATCTACATTGGCAGACCTACGCTTGCATGTGGGTGTGTCTCCCTATACTTGACACTGATTGGTTTATGGATGCACGCGCGTCTGTTTGATCCGAAAGTGCAAACCTTTGATTTAACATTAGGAAACAACAACCTTGGTTCGAGCCGAGACCACCTCTTGAGGTCGGACCAAAGAGCGAGTGTTTGACCCGCGCACCGTGGTCCAGGAGGGTTCACACCTGTCAATTTGGTTCGGATCAAACT
>NC_140240.1:26611289-26613789 GCF_949987555.1 Borostomias antarcticus
CTCTCTCTCTCCCCCTCTCTCTCTCCCGATCACCCGGCTAATCTCATCGTATCTCTCTCTCTCTACCTCCTACTGTCTCTCTCTCTCTCTCTCTCTCTCCCTAGCGTGTGTGTGTGTGTGTGTGTGTGTGTGTGTGTGTGTGTGTGTGTGGACGGACAGACGTGGACAGAGGTCATCCCCCGCCGTGAGCATCTGGACAGCTACTCTGAATGGTCGGCTTACTTCCACACACACATGCAAACACACACAAACACACAAACACACACACACACTGAAGTCTGTGGAGGTACAGTACATACAGTGCTCATCATGTTTGGGGGTGTGAGTCAGTGAGTGTGTGTGTGTGTGCGTGTGTGGTGTGTGTTTGGGGTTGTGTTTGGGGTTGTGTGTGGTTTGTGTGTGCATTTAGGAGTGTGTGGTGTGTGTGTGTGTAGGGGTGTGGGGTGAGTATGTGGTGTGTGTCTAGAATAACTTTTCTCTTTTCTCTTTGTTCTCTACAATGTACCTGGCCAGAGGGCGCTCAATAGGATGGCAGCCAACACACACACACACACACACACACACACACACACATACCAACAACTCACATATTCCCTCAGCCACATATACAGCCAGGAGGAAGGATGTGAAGACAGCTCATCCCTCAGCTCTGCAGGGTTTGTACATGTGTGTGTGTGTGTGTGTGTGTGTGTGTGTGTGTGTGTGTGTGTGTGTGTGCGTGGGTGGGTGGGTGGGTGTGTGCGCGTGCGTGCGTGGGTGGGTGTGTGGGTGTTTGTCTATCATTCTGTTGACCACCTATCTCGCTCTTCAGTTCACTCCAGGGCACTGTGTGTGTGTGTGTGTGTCTGTGTGTGTCTGTGTGTGTGTCTTTTGTTTATACAACCGAACTCTGCTTTGCCGTCACTTCTGCTTTGCCGTTTCTTATCAAACATTCTCTGTGAGGATGTGCTGTTCCACACGGACAAACACACACACACACACACGCACACACTGTACTGTACACACACGCATACTGTATACATACACACATATACTGTACACACACACACACACACACACATACTGTACACAGACATACACATAGGTGCCCTGGAGTGGCCTGGTCAACAGAATGAGAGACTCACACAAATACATACACATACACACACACACACATACTGTACACACACATATAAGGTGCCCTAGAGTGACCTGGTCAGCAGAATGAGAGACACACTCTCACAAACACACACACACACACGGACAAACACACACACATACTGTACACACACATATAAGGTGCCCTAGAGTGACCTGGTCAGCAGAATGAGAGACACACTCTCACAAACACACACACACACACGGACAAACACACACACATACTGTACACAGACATGTAAGGTGCCCTGGAGTGACCTGGTCAGCAGAATGAGACACACACACATCCATTACCATTTACCACACACACACACACACACACACACACACACACACACACACACACACACACACACACAATGCAAAATGTCCTAACCCTAGCCCTCACACTGGTCCAGTAAGAATGTATGTGCTAAGAACATACCCCAGATCAGACGTTATTACACTTTAACAATGCAGCCGGGTGTTAAAATCTGATCAATAGGATTCCTTCCCAGCCAGTAGATAGATATGAGCTTTAATCATCCCTATAGGAGGACATTTGGTGTTTCAGCAGTGGGAAATTACAGCTAAAGTTAGCTAAATAAATTCTGTATTCTCTCCCTCCCTCCATCTCTCTCTCCCCCTCTCTTTCTCCCTCCCCCTCTCTCTCTCCCTCTCCCTCCCTCTCCCTCTCTCTCTCTTATTCTCTTTCTCCCTCTCTCTCTCTCCCTCTCCCTCCCTCTCTCTCTTCCTCCCTCTCTTCCTCTCTTTCTCTCTCCCTCTCTCTCTCTCCCTCTCTTTCCCCCTCTTCCTTCCATTCTCTACTTATTTTCTTTAAAAAGTGTGAGTACGTGTCTGTGTGTGTGTGTGTGTCTGTGTGTGTGTGTGTGTGAGGTCTCTGCATGGCTATGCTATGCATCATCTGTGTGCCTCTCTATAGAAGGGATAAAAGTTAAGTGCTTGCGATAGCATTACTGCCCCCCCCCCCCCCCAAAAAAAAGAGAACACCTGAGCCAGCACTTCTGACATGCCCGGGTTTGAACTCTCTCTCTCATCTTTTCGTTGATATCCCCCCCTCCCTCCCTCTTTTCTGTTCTCTTTTCTCTCCCTCTCAGAGCGTTCATCAATCCTTCCTTTTTTGACTTTCTCTCTCCATTTTGTTTTTGTTGTTGTATCTTTCTTTTGCTGCTCTCTATTTCCCTCACTCTCACCCTCTCTCTCCCTCTGTCCTGCTCCATCATCATCCCTTCTTTCTCTCTCTCTCTCTCTTTCTGACAGTCTGTCAGTCAGTCTGTCTGTCTGTCTGTCTGTCTGTCTGTCTGTCTGTCTGTCTGTCTGTCTGTCTGTCTGTCTGTCTGTCTGTCTGTCTGCCTGCCTCTCT
>NC_140240.1:26616289-26618789 GCF_949987555.1 Borostomias antarcticus
AGCTCTCTCTCAGTATCACCCTCTCTGTCACCCCTCCTTTCCCTCCTTCTCTCTCTCTTTCTCCATCCATCTCTCATTGATTCGTCCATTTCTCTCTCTGTGGGCCCTTGCAGTGTGATGAATGAGCAGGCCATTGATCATGTGTCTCTGATCTGCCAACACTCACTGGTCACTCTCTGGTCAGCTCTGGTCTACCCTGGTCAGCTCTGGTCTACCCTGGTCAGCTCTGGTCTACCCTGGTCAGCTCTGGTCTACCCTGGTCTACCCTGGTCAGCTCTGGTCTACCCTGGTCAGCTCTGGTCTACCATGGTCAGCTCTGGTCAGCTCTGGTCAGCTCGGGTCTACCCTGGTCAGCTCTGGTCTACCCTGGTCAGCTCTGGTCTACCCTGGTCAGCTCGGGTCTACCCTGGTCAGCTCTGGTCTACCCTGGTCTACCCTGGTCAGCTCTGGTCTACCCTGGTCAGCTCGGGTCTACCCTGGTCTACCCTGGTCAGCTCTGGTCTACCCTGGTCAGCTCTGGTCTACCCTGGTCAGCTCTGGTCTACCCTGGTCTACCCTGGTCAGCTCTGGTCTACCCTGGTCAGCTCGGGTCTACCCTGGTCTACCCTGGTCAGCTCTGGTCAACCCTGGTCAACCCTGGTCTACCCTGGTCAGCTCTGGTCAGCTCTGGTCTACCCTGGTCTACCCTGGTCAGCTCTGGTCTACCCTGGTCTACCCTGGTCAGCTCTGGTCTACCCTGGTCAGCTCTGGTCTACCCTGGTCTACCCTGGTCAACCCTGGTCTACCCTGGTCAGCTCTGGTCAACCCTGGTCAGCTCTGGTCTACCCTGGTCTACCCTGGTCAGCTCTGGTCAACCCTGGTCAGCTCTGGTCTACCCTGGTCTACCCTGGTCAGCTCTGGTCAACCCTGGTCTACCCTGGTCAGCTCTGGTCTACCCTGGTCTACCCTGGTCAGCTCTGGTCTACCCTGGTCAGCTCTGGTCTACCCTGGTCTACCCTGGTCAGCTCTGGTCAACCCTGGTCAGCTCTGGTCTACCCTGGTCTACCCTGGTCAGCTCTGGTCTACCCTGGTCAGCTCTGGTCTACCCTGGTCTACCCTGGTCAGCTCTGGTCAACCCTGGTCTACCCTGGTCAGCTCTGGTCTACCCTGGTCTACCCTGGTCAGCTCTGGTCTACCCTGGTCAGCTCTGGTCTACCCTGGTCTACCCTGGTCAACCCTGGTCTACCCTGGTCAGCTCTGGTCTACCCTGGTCTACCCTGGTCAACCCTGGTCAACCCTGGTCTACCCTGGTCAGCTCTGGTCTACCCTGGTCAGCTCTGGTCTACCCTGGTCAACCCTGGTCAACCCTGGTCAGCTCTGGTCTACCCTGGTCTACCCTGGTCAGCTCTGGTCTACCCTGGTCAGCTCTGGTCTACCCTGGTCTACCCTGGTCAGCTCTGGTCAACCCTGGTCAACCCTGGTCAGCTCTGGTCTACCCTGGTCAGCTCTGGTCTACCCTGGTCAGCTCAGGTCTACCCTGGTCTACCCGGGTCAGCTCTGGTCTACCCTGGTCAGCTCTGGTCTACCCTGGTCAGCTCTGGTCTACCCTGGTCTACCCTGGTCAGCTCTGGTCTACCCTGGTCTACCCTGGTCAGCTCTGGTCAACCCTGGTCAGCTCTGGTCTACCCTGGTCTACCCTGGTCAGCTCTGGTCAACCCTGGTCAGCTCTGGTCTACCCTGGTCAGCTCAGGTCTACCCTGGTCAACCCTGGTCAGCAGCAGCATCACTCACCAGCCTGGGGAAGCTACAGGGTGCCAGGGCCTGATGGGAGGGTGGTGTGTGTGTGTGTGTGTGTCTGTGTGTGTCTGTGCGTGCGTACAGTATGTACAGTAGGTGTGCGTGTGTGTACCTATGTGCGTGTCTGCATGCACAGCGCATCTTTGTTTTCCGAGGGAATAAACTCGAGGCCTGTCTCTCTCTCTCTCTCTCTCTCACCTCTTTTCAGCGTGTAAAGAACCCGAGGGGTCAGATCTTTGTTCTCCGGGGTTCGCGGCTACCGTGTCACGGCGATGCTATCTAACAATAGCGGCCAGCGGCGCGCTGCGGTAATCGATACCTCCAGCTCCGCGCGGGACTCCGCCCCCGGGGCGTCCTCCGACCCACTGGCCCGGTTTACAGCGCACAGCCACCTGCTGGGCTCCGGGCCGGGAGAGACCTTTGTGTCGACGCGGCCCCGTTAGCGCTCTGACGCGGACGCCGTAGATCGCTAACGGTACTTAGCGCAGTTTTTATGTGTGTTTACTAGGTCTGTGTTTCTGGTTATGGGGCAGGTGTGTGTGTGTGTGTGTGTGTGTGTTCTGTCAGGTGATCAGGCATTGTGGTTGTATGCTGGTTTTAGCTGCAACCAGCAGCTGTATAGGTCAGTCGGTCAATTGGTCGGTCGGGCCACAAAACTGTCCACAAAATGCTGCCACTGTCCACAGAAGCATCGTGACACCACAGGTCTTACTAATCATCCACT
>NC_140240.1:26621289-26624247 GCF_949987555.1 Borostomias antarcticus
CTCCCTCCCTCCCCTGTGGCGTGTTCAGGAGAGGTGCTCCAGCGACTGCGATTGAACGATCCCGTAGGAGAGGCTTCAGATCAGTATCGCCCCCACAGGCAACATGAGTCATACAGGTGCAGTAAAAGTAATAGAGGTTTGGAGGAATTATGTCGATGAGAGGGGGAGAGAGAGAGAGGAGGCGTAGTAGAGAGAGGGAGGGATGGATAGAGTGAGACGGAGAGGGGGGAGAGAGGTGGGAGAGAGATGGAAATTAGGAGAGGGAGAGAGAGAGAGAGCGCCGGGAAACAAGCCCACGGTTGTGCAGGCTTCTCTGAAGTGCTAAAGGGATTACAGTGGGTTGGCGGAGCGTGCGTTGCCGGTAGAACCTCCAGCAGGAAACGCGAGCGCGTCACCGAGGAACCGGCCCACGGCGGTACCGCTTTAGTGTTTAGAGAGCGAGAGAGAGAAGGAGAACAACGCATTCCTGTCTCTCTCACGTCCGCGAGGCGGCCTGCTCTCTCTCTCCCCAGCACCCCCCCGCTGGTGTCCGGTTCTGTGCGGACTTGTGTGGAACTGTGTAGAACATCCTCTAGGTGTCTCGGTTCTGTGTGGAATTGTGTGGAACTGTGTAGAACATCGACCCAGCGTGTCAGGTTCTGTGTTGACTTGTATGGAACCGTGTAGAACATTTACCTGAGGTTGTCAGGTTCTGCATTGACTTGTATGGAACTGTGTAGAGCATCTACCCCAGCGTGTCAGGTCGTGCGTTCACTGGAACCGTTTAGAGCATCTACCCCCCCCACATGCCAACCTTTCCGCCCCCCCCCCTCGCCAAAGTCAGCCTCCGGTGTGGTGAGAGAGTTTCACAGCAGCAGGATCAGTGTGTGGGTTGAACACCAACCGACTGGGCATGGGAGGGGGGGGGCGTTGGAGAGAGAGAGAGAAACGGGGGAGAGAGGGGTAGAGAGACAGGGGAGGGGAGGTGAGGAGGGGTGCAGGTTTCAGGAGGAAGGAGCGCTCTGAGGGAGATGTGGAGGGTGGAGAGAGAGGGGCTGATGAGGAGTTGGGGGTTGAGGTACTGTGGTGTTATTATTAGTCTATTTAACAGCATTGTAGTCTATTAAACAGTGTTGTAGCCTATTAGACAATGTTGTAGCCTTTTACAGTGTTGTAGCCTGTTATATAATGTTGTAGTCCATTACACAGTGTTATTGTCTATTAAACAATGTTGTAACCTATTAAACAATGCTGTAGTCTATGATAGGGCTGGGTTTAAAAAATCGATTAATCGATTCTGAATCAAATGATTCAGAATCGATTCATGAATCCGAAAATCGATCTTTTATTTAATGAAGGAATGAATAAATGAAGGAATGAATAGTTCATTAATCATTCAATGATTCATTCATTTTTGGAAATCAGTATCGATACCCAGCCCTAGTATTGATGTGCTGCATAACTTGATATTGAATCGATCGTGATAATCGATTCTGAACCTCGTGAATCGGAATCGAATGGATTCTTGAAATTCGACTCGATACTCAGCCCTAGTCTATTACAGTGTTATAGCCTATTAAACAATGTTGAAACCTATTAAACAATTTTGTAGCCTATTAAACAATGTTGTAGCCCATTACAGAGGTTTGTAGATGGTGTATTAGATGATGTAATATTAGATGGTGTTGCAGACTGCAGGGATCCTCTGCTGATTCAAAGGGAGTGGAGATAAAAGGAGAGGAGGGGGACGACGGTACACACACACTCACACACACACACACACACACTCTCCTCTCCCTCTCTCTCTTTCCCCCCACACTGTCACTCCATCAGCCTTTTCAAGTTTTGAACCTGCGGCTGGGCGTGTGCCCTGTGATTGGAGGAAATTGTTCTGAGCGACAACGACATGTCACCTCCCCCTTCCAGCCAGGCCTCTGTGGAAGGGAGGCGGGGCTTAATATGCAAATACCGCCTGAGTGGGCGGCGGGCCAGGACGACAAGTGTGCGCAGCAATGTGAGACAACCCCGAGGTCCGCCCAGCTGCAGCCAGTTGCCCGGCAACGACCCAGGGAGGGGGAGGAGGGGAGGAGTGGAGGGGGAGGGGCCTCGGCAACTGTTGCCAGAACTGAGCTCTCCCTGTCTCAGAGCGGGTCAGCTGGAGAGAGGAGTGTGTGAGAGTGTGTGTGTGCGCTCGCGAAAACAGAGGAGTTGCGCGGAGGTAGTTGCGGACAGCCTGCACAGCGGAGGAAGTGCCCAGCCGACCTGCATTGTGAACGAAACCCTCTCTTCTCCTTCACACTCTCTCTCTCTTTCTTTCTCTCTCTCTTTTGTGGACTACACCGCCTCGGTAGACTTCTGTACTGACTATCCAACGCGTCCCGAGTCCTTCCGACTGGCCCGGTCTCACCTGCGGGCGCGCGTGTGTGTGCGTGCGCGCGTGTGTGAGCCCAGCGGGACGAGGACTCTTAGCCCCTGACTGACGGGGCGAGTGGATGACTTCAGTGGATGAGGGCTTGGCCGGCGGAGAGTGGGGGCAGGGGGACCGGGGCCCCCCAACAATAACGGACGGGGTAAGAGACTTGGGGTGTCGCTGGATGGGGGGGGGGGAGAAGGGATGGAGAGACAGAGAGAGAGAGAAGGTTAGAGAGTAGAAGGAGATGAGAGGCAGGTGGAAGAAGGGAGCCGATAGAGGGAGAAAGAGAGGAGCTTGTGTGTGTGTGTGTTGTGAGGAGGGGGTTCGGGGGGGGTTGTGGACGGGACAGCAAAGTCCATTGTCCCCTGACTTGTGAGAGAGTTGTGTGCGTGTGCGTGTGTATGCGTGCGTGTGTGTGCGTGCAGCCATCCGACCCACCCCACCGTCTCTGTCAAGCCGGCTCTCTGTCTTCTCCAGCTGTCTCTCTCTCTCTCTCTCTCTCTCTCTCTCTAGCTCTCTCTCTCTCTCTGTATCTCTCTCTCTCTGTATCTCTCTCTCTCTCTGTA
>NC_140240.1:26624447-26626947 GCF_949987555.1 Borostomias antarcticus
GGTTCCTGTCCACTTTGTGTTTGAGTCACACGCATTTGTAGTTTTCTTAAAATGTACCACCTCCAACTCATCTCTCTCTCTCCCTCTCTCTCTCCCTCCCTCTCTCTCTGTCCCCCTCTCTCTCTATATGCCTCTCTCTCTATCCCTCTCTATGCCTCTCTGTCCCTCTTGCTCTCTCTATGCCTCTCTCTCTCCCTCCATATCTCTCTCTCGCTCCCTCTCTCTCTCTCTCCCCATCTCTCTCTCCCTCCCTATCTCTTTTTGTCTCTCTCTCTCTCTCTCCAGCGTGGTGAGGAGGCCCTCGCTCGGCCGGTCACCATGACCACGCCGGCGTACCCGCCCCTCGAGCCCCAGGTCCCTCTGTTCCCCGAGGAGGAGGAGGAGCAGCAGGAGGAAGGGGAGGAGGAGGGGGGGAGAGGGAGGGAGTCGGACCTGGACAGCGCCGTGGAGAGCGTCCCGGGCTCGGACACCTCGGAGGCAGGGCGCGGAGGGGGCGGGGACAAGGAGGACGGGCTGGGCGGACTCTTCTTCCCAGGAGACAAGTGAGCGCCGCACGCCATGTCTCTGTCTTTCTTTCTTTCTTTCTTTCTTTCTCTTTTTCTTTCTTTCTTTCTTTCTTTCTTTCTTTCTTTCTTTCTTTCTTTCTTTCTTTCTTTCTTTCTTTCTTTCTTTCTTTCTTTCTTTCTTTCTTTCATCCTCGCCTGTTTTTCTTTTTCTTTTCTCTTCTCTCTCTCTCCCTCTCTCTCTCTCTTTCTCTCTCTCTCTCTCCCCCCCATGCATTGCTGGCAGTAACCAGATTAGTGTCCAGACAGACAGAGTCCCATCCCATGATTCTTTCTGCTGCGTTTCTCGAGAAACAAATCAGTTTCTCACGTGATGTTGCTTCTACACAACGACAACACAATTAAACAGCCTCCCTCCGAGTAACAGAAGCAATAAACAATGATAGTAGAAGTATCATGTACTGTATATTATCCATTAAGCTTTCAAACGCACACACACACACACACACACACACACACACACACACACACAGATTGACTCACTAACGCGCCTGCGTCCCACGTTCCACCAGGTGCGGTCAGGCCAACCCGTCCGTGACCTCCGACCTCTCCACGCGCTCCTCGGCCTCGCTCAGCGAGGAGCAGTTTGAGGACTACGGCGAGGGCGACGACGCGGACTACGCTCCCAGCAGCCCCTCCCCCGACGACGAGGGCCGTGCCAACGGATACTCCGATGCCGGCTCCTCTGTCCCTTCCAGGTGAGACGCAAAAAAAAAAAAAACACACCCGGGGCGCCGTGACCCCTCTGCGACCCTTTTGAGCGTGACACGTGTTGAAACACAGATATGCGGAGGCGCGGAAAGCTTCATAACACCCCCCCCCCCTCCCTAAATGTGATTTCTATGAAACAGCCCTGGTCAAACCCCCCCCTCCCTCCTAATCCTACCTCCTCTCCTCAGTCTCCTGTGTGTGTCTGTGTGTCTGTGTGTGTGTGTGTGTGTGTGTGTGTGTGTGTGCGTGCGTGTGTGTGTCTGTGTGTGTGTATGCGCGCGTCCCATATCTGCTCACCAGGCCTCTCCCCTCCACTCTCCAAAACTTACTTTTGTCTCTGTGACCGGAACACAGAGCAGGTTTTGGCCTCCTGGTTAACATTCATCCACAGTCTGGATTTGTCGAAGGGACTCCATCGCAATCAGACAAGTCTGGCTCCTGGCTTCCCGGGCGTCCCTCTCCGCATACCAAGTACCCAGTACTCATTGTCCTGGACCCAAAGAGAGCCTGCCTTAGCGGTCTAGGAGACTGTTGGGTAGCTGGGTCGATGCTTTGTTTCGGCAAGTCAGTCAAGGTGTCTTAGAGGAAGCTGGTTCAAAAGAAAGGTTTTGAAAAAAGAAGTGATGAAGGTTTCTTTCCCTCCCTCCCTCCCTCCCTCCCTCCTTCATGGTGGTCAGCCAGTCGGCCATGAAAGTGTCTGGGTGTTGTTGATGGGGCTGGGCTGGGTTCAGATCAATACACTCTGCATCTCGTCTCCGGCTACATGGGTTTATATGGGCGTCGGCCAGCAGGTCACACTCGCTGCTCTTCACAGCCTCATTTAAATGTCAAGGTTACCGCCAACTACACACACACACACACACACGCACGCTCTCCCGACTCTAACTCTAACCCCCCTCTGTGTGTTTGTGTTTGTTTGTGTGTGTCTCCATGATTTTAATTCACCTGTGTGTGTGTGTGTGTGTGTGTGTGTGTGTGTGCGCGCGTGTGTGTGCGTGCAGTGCGGGCCAGACCCCTCGTAAGGCACGCCAGCCGTACAACAGCGAGCTGATGGACGTCTACTGCTCCCAGTGCTGCAAGAAGGTCAACCTGCTGAATGACCTGGAGGCCCGGCTGAAAACCCTCAAAGTCGGCAGGTAAGAAACACACACTCACACACACACACAAACACACTCACATATACACGCACACATACACACACACCCTTCACGTGAACACACACGCTT
>NC_140240.1:26631947-26741947 GCF_949987555.1 Borostomias antarcticus
GACCATTGAGCTAAAGGTGGTTAGCTAGCTCGATCGTGAAATTACTCAAACTTATTAAATATGACACCAATAAGCACACCGGTGCCAATAGTTAGCTTAATCTTGATATAACTCCTGGTTGACGAGGGTTGTTGAGTCTTACATACTGCAGCCAGATAGCCCATAATGGCAAGTTCTGATTTAGCCTAGGCTACATGTTTGATTAATGGGATATACATCCTACTACCTTTATTTATCTTTTATTTGTCTTTCAGTACCTAGCCTGACTGGCTTATTTTTATTTATTTTTGTCAAACAGTGAAAACCTACTGTTCAAGCCAGGGTCTGACATAAATTAAAAGAACGGTTGTTGACAAAGACTTGTATTTGCTTCTGAAAACATCATTGCTTATCGATATTGCCTATGATACAATGCCCACTAGTGGACAGAATGTGCACAACTTTATTTGAATACCTAGGTAGGTCATTCTGTAAGAATTTAATGGTAAAAATATTATTAATAATAATTCGAATATATTCGAATATTATTATTAATAAATAAACGAACTTCGAATATGATTTTGGGGCAAAAGTCCCAGCCCTAACACACACACACACACACACACACAGAGAGGACCTGTTCAGAGACAGCATTGACTCCTGTGACATTGACATCACAGAGAGGGTAACGAGAATACACACACACACACACACACACACACACACACAGTCTGTGTGTTTCTCTGCCTCTGTCTCTCTCTCTGTGAGAATAGTATGAATCACAGACCAGCGTCTGATGACACGCCCGCTGTGTAAAAGTACCATCTCGCGCATGAGTGATTGCGTTCCAAAATTACAGTGTCAGCATTTCTCTCGCCCTCTCATTTTCTCTCTTTCTCTCATTCCCTCTCTCTCTCCTTCACTCTCTCTCTCTCCCCCTCTCAGGTGAGTTATCTGGAGAAGAAAGTTGCAGAGTTGGAGAATGACAATCTGACGAATGGAGATGTCAAATCCAAGCTGAAGCAGGAGAACACACAGTTGGTACACAGGTGGGGGGCTCGAGCTAACACACACACTCGCACACACACATTACACACACAGACACACACACACACACACATGTTACATACTCGCACACAAGTCACACACTCACGCAATTAATGTGGGATATTTATGTTCACAATTCATGCGTGTTTATGTCTGCGTGTGTGTGTGTGTTTGTGTGTGTGTGTGTGTCTATGTGTGTGTGTGTGTGTTTGTGTGTGTATGTGCTCACACTCTCAGGGTGAACGAGCTCGAGGAGCAGCTGAAGGACCAGGAGGCGAGGGCGGAGCAGAACATGGAGGAGGAGCTTAGACGGCACCGCGAGGCCTACGGAAAGATGGAGAGAGAGAAGAACACCGAGATGGAATTACTGTCTAACAGGTAAGACACACAAATACACACACACGACACGCGCGCACACACACACATACACACACACACACACTACACGCACACACACACACACACACACGTGGTGATGGGTTTCCTCCCACCTCCGACAGACTGCAGCAGCTGGAGGAGGAGAACGGGGAGCTAGCGGTGAACACCAACCGACTCAAGTCTCAGGTGGAGAAAATGGACGAGGTGTGTGTCCTCTCGCTCTCTCTCTCTCTCTTTCACACACACACACACACACACACACACACACACTGGCGCACACAAAATATACTACGCTTCAGGATCCCTCCTCAGTCTGGTAATTCAAAAACACTTGAGGAAATGTGAGAGCACACACACGCACACACGCACGCACACAGGCACGCACACGCACCCATCAATAGAGATTTCATTAGCATGTGTGAAGGCTGCAGCGGCTGTCATCAACACCTCTGGTCCCGGCGTGCTGGGGGAGGGGTCGTCTCTCTGGGTGTGAACTCATTCAGAAATCAGAAACGCCCACTTTTGATGGTTGACGGGAATCTGAGCTACTGTAAATTATGAATCCACAGATTCATACAGCATGTAGGCTCGTCAAAGTGAAAAAGCATTTTCTGATAAACAATTTTGTGTGTGTGCTTGTTGGAGCCATATATCTTGTTTAGAATATGTTTTGTTTGTTTTTCTGTGTAAGCAATCATGTTCTTGATCTCGTGTGTGTGTGTGTTTGTGTATGTGTGTGTGTGTTTGTGCATGCATGCTTGCATGTGTGTGTGCTATGTGCTTGCGTGTGTGTGTGCGTGTGTGCGCCGTGTGCGTGCGTGTGTGCTGTGTGTGTGTATGTGTGTTCGTGCGTGTGTGTGTATGTGTGTATGTGTCTGCGTGCGTGTGTGTGCTGTGCGTGTGTGTGTCCCCAGGACAAGCAGCGAATGACAGACAAGCTGGAGGACACCAGCCTGCGTCTGAGGGATGAGATGGACCTGTACCGCAAGATGATGGACAAGCTGAGACAAAACAGACACGAGTTCCAGAAGGAGAGGGAGTCTATGCAGGAGGTGAGAGAACACACACACACACACACACTCTCTCTCACTCTCTCTCTCTCACACACGCACTCTCTTTCTCTCTGTCTCTCTCTCTCTCACACACACACACACTCTCTTTCTCTCTCTCTCTCTCTCTCTCTCTCTCTCTCTCACACACACACACACTCACACACACACACACACACACACTCTCCCCCCCCCCACACACACACCTGTTGCATGCACACACCTCTTTTGTGAACAGAGAACACAGGAGAATTATATGTCGTAGTCATCTGTTAATACGACACCACCATCATACAGTCACACTGGATATAATAGAGACATCTCCAGTACTGAAGTGGGGGTCGTCCTGTCCCTGTGCGCAGCTGATCGAGGACCTGCGCAGGGAGCTGGAGCACCTGCAGATGTACCGGCTGGAGGCGGAACGGCCGGGCCGCGGGCGCAGCTCCTCCAGCAGCCTGTCAGAGTTCTGCAGGAGCCGCGAGGTGGAGCTGGAGCACGAGGCCAAGAGGCTCAAACAGGTGAGCCTGTTAGCGCGCTAACGTGGCTAAGGCTAGCGCTGGCGGTGGTTCGGTTAGGGTTAGCTTCAAACGGGCGAACAAGCTAACTGCGCCAGCTGCGCTAGCGGCTAATGCTAGCAGGACAGAGTGCTGGCTCATAATGTAGGGTTTGGGTTAGCTGTTAGTGGGTTTGGGCTAATACTGGAAACGTGAATTAGAGATCTAATTCCAAAGCATCTCCATTGTATTCTCCATTGGGAGTATCTGCTGTAGATTTGGGTTGGATTGGTTGCAGTGTTTTTTTTTTTGCATAGATGAGATAAAAGAAGGAAGGAAACATTTTAGTTTGCTATTCTCATAATGTGTACTATGTGTTTACAAGTATAGATGGGGCATACTTTCTTGTGTTGTGTACTTTTGTAAAGAGATATTGCGATTCAGCAATATACTACTGTATGCCCTTTCACTGCACTATCTTTGGATTAGCATACCACACACACTAGCCCTAATCAACAGAATGCAGTACAGTCTTTGAAATCCCTAGATAGTGAGCATTTGCAAACAGTGATATCTAGCTGTCGGGGCAGCGACTTTGAATAGATTGTTATTGTTTCCTTGTCCTTGTAAGAGCTGTACTGGCCCGGTCTGATCCTAGGAGAAGAGATAAGATAAGTGCCTAAAATGATAAGAAGATAAGGTGTCCTCTCAGATAAATCAGAAGTGATGGTGCTCAAACCTCCCTCCGGGCGTGGAAGCAGCCATCCAGGCGGTAATACTGCTGAATCAGGCGGTGTGTTTTATGGGGGTGGATGGGGTGTTTGAGGAGGGGTAAGGGTAGCGTCTAGCCCCCCGGGACGCCTTGTCAAGCCCGGTTCTGATGGGTTACTGCGTGGTACACCGGCTCACCTGCAGCGCCTGTCTAAAGACATTTCTTTTACACACATCTTGTTCTCTCCCTCGGTCTCTCTCTCTACTTCTCTCTCTCTCTAACATGCACACAGACACACGTACACAGACACACTCCCGTACCGACTTGGAGACATTTTCTCCCCGTTGCGAAATTGGAAGTGTCAGTCAGGGTGAAAAGTAATTGTGCTTTCAAGCAGAATGAGAGTGCTATTAAGCAGAATTAGTCCAAGGGCCACTACTGATATTTTCACAAATTGATACCACACAAGGTGTCTAAACAATTTAGGTGTTCCTACTGTACATGTCTCTTGGTTATATTTTGATATGATAACTGCCTATCTAGCTTAATGATAGTAATCATAAAAACCATCTACTGTACAGTATAAACAAACCTTTCCCTATATAAACAACAAAAGCCTCATTACTCTATCTTTTTTGTTTCTTATCTTTCTTTTTTTTATTTTACTTCTAGAGAATATGTTTTTAATTGCAATAATAGTTGCATTACAGTAGCAACTTTTAAAGGAGTAGTAAAGGGAAAATGCATGTTTAGCCCTGTTTTAAGGTTACTTATGATCATATACAATGGTTCAGATCAAAACGTTGACAAAGCTAGCATTTTCGAGAAAGTTGATAATTGCTCTACCACCGTTTTGGTCATACAATGGATGTGGATGGGCATCTTGAAAAATCATTCAAAAACATGTTAAACTCTCGATTTCAAAGACAAGAAGCTCACCTAGGTGTTAGTTGGCGTACTGACATATAATTCGCCAAGAGTAAGAAGCAATTATCAACTTTCTCGAAAATGCTAGCTTTGTCAACGTTTTGATCTGAACCATTGTATATGATCATAAGTAACCTTAAAACAAGGCTTAACATGCATTTTCCCTTTACTACTCCTTTAAGTTCTAGGAACTAGTTCCATGAGGGTCTCCACCAGGGGCTTTCTGGGAACCAGACTTATTCTCTGAACTCTGACACAGCATGTGCTTAAACACTGGCTATAGGCATGTTAAAATGTGCAATAGGGTCAAAGACAAGATGTGTACATTTGGTGTCCCGAAGTCATCAATTTAACATAAAAAGATAAATATGTATAATATTAAATCACTCAACTCTTATACTTCTTATGACCCAGAAATGAACATAAAACAAAAAGTTCAGAAATTGTGATTGGTACAGTAGATGATTACTCTGATTACTGTTCTAACAATGTTTCTTGGCAATTCATTTTATGCTGTTGGAAAGCCTGTTTATTTCCCTTTTAAATGGTGCCCCGTTTGTAAGGAACATGTATTTGTGGGATGAGCAGTACAGCTGAGTATGTGGGTTGTGGCCATGAAAAATGTGACAAATCTCCAGAATAAGCCAAACAGTTTATTTTGCTGTTGCTACTGACTGACTGGTTTTGAGCTTCCGGAACCCCCAGTTGCCTGATTGGCACCTGATTGGCAGCACCTGTGAGCCTGGGCCCTGCTGCAGTGGGCAGCTGGTGTCTGTTCCAGGAATTTGGGAGTAGAGAGAATGGAATGGCCTGCCAACAGTCCTGACCTCAACCCCAATTGAACACTTGTGGGATCAGCGTGGGTGTGCTGTTCGTGCTAGAGCGACCAACACAACCACGTTGGCTAACCTTCGACAAATCCTGGCGGAGGAATAGGATTCCATTCATACAAAAAATGAATGGAGGTGAATGGACGGCCGTGTTTGGGCGGCCCATGGACCCACCCCGTGATACGGATCCACTCCAAAATGGGTTCTAAATTGGCCCATGCCACACCCCTCCACCGAGTTTCATGAAAATCGGTTTTGTAGTTTTTGCGTAATCCTAGTCCAAAAAATGAATGGAGGTGATTGGCCGGCCCGGCCTTGTTTGGGCGACCCTTGGACCAAACGTGCCACCGAAAACATCAGCTCTCACCCTGCGACGCAGCTGAGGTAATAAAAGCAACACAAAGACATGTACTGACTGTGTGTGGGGGAGTGAAAAATCACCCATGTTCTGTACGTAGCAGTTAAGATGCGAAGATGTCTTGAATTGTTGGTGAAATTGTAAACTTCTTAAAATTGTGTTCTGGCAACTCAGTGTTTGTGTGGCGCGTATGATACGTGTGATGTGGCGGCCATGTTGTTAATTGATGGATTGCCATCTCTACATCATTCACGAGCAGATCTAAAAAGCTGATGGAGGAGGTTGAGGAGAGACATGAGGAGGAGAGACAGAGGGAGGAGAGACAGGAGGAGAGACACGAGGGAGCAGAGACAAGAGGAGGAGAGACAGTGGGAGGAGAGACAGAGGGAGGAGAGACATGAGGAGGAGAGACGGGGAGGAGAGACGAGGAGAGACAGAGGGAGGAGAAACACAAAGGAGAGACGAGGAGGAGAGACGGGGAGGAGAGACACGAGGAGGAGAGACATCAGGAGGAGAGAGATGAGGAGAGACACGAGGGGGAGGGATATGAGGATGAGAGACATGAAGATGAGAGACATGAGAAGGAGAGACATGAGGAGGAGAGACATGAGGAGAGACAGTGGGAGGAGAAACATGAAGAGGAGAGACAAGGAGGGGAGACAAGGAGGAGAGACAGAGGGAGGAGAGACATGAGGGGGTGAGAGATGAGGAGAAGAGACAGTGGGAGGAGAGACATGGGGAGGAGAGACAGCATTGTTTGAACTTCTGGAGGCACTGACGGTGTGGGGAGCAGCAGCTCATTAGCATCTAAGAACCAGAAACGACTGAAAGAGAGAGATGAGCGCATCGTTTCATGTTCATGAAGTAAGAAAGGAAAGGAAAGTCATTAGTGGTAACCTTTCACCCACGCTGTTGATTAGAAGGGGTTTGCATAGCTTGTACATCAAAGGGTTAACTGTGTAACTTTATACCTATGCTTGAGTGTATGTGAAAGTTAAAACACATTGGAGACATATTCACTATTTTTAAGACCATTGGTTCCCAAAAATATTGTCCAGAAGTCAAAATAAATTATTTCAGTCAAGATCACTTTTGTCAAAATCGACCCATTATTAGCATGCATCTATAAATACATAGCATATGAATTTTGGCAGTGTGCTCTGTTCGGGGGTCCCCATGCCTTCCACCGATGTGGAAAGCGCGTTAGCAGGGGGAGGCAATCTAGGTGTTCCCCCCCTCTGGGCCGCTTGGCCCAGAGAGCCAGAAGGGGGAACGGCATCTAGCCCCCTGCCTCAATGACAATCAGAGTAGGCCGCGATCGGGAAGATGCTCGGAGGTAACTCAGCCCACTAAGACCGTCAAAGAGCGCCACAGGGGGACTGCTGTACATTATAGTCCCCGGCCTCCACGGGCCGACGCTTAGTGGAGTCCGAAGGAGATACAGCCTAGTGTCTCTGCCTCCATGGTGACCGGAGGGACCGCTGGATGGCCATCCGGAGATGTTTCGGCCCACGGTCACCACGGAGAGCCACAGAGACCAGCTAGTGTCTACCCTGGCTTCCACTAGCCGACGCATAGTGGAATACCGGAAGAATGCAGCAATACCCCGGACAGAGAGCAACGATGACAACAGAGAGGACATCCACATACGCAGGTGGAGCAGGGGAGGAGGTGGGGCGAGCATGCAAATGCACGACCAGCAGTAATGGCAAGCGCGAACAATGACATGTTTTGACAGCTTAAATACATGCGCTCTAGCGAGCTGAACCAATGCTATGACAGCTGACAGTCAGCTGGTGGTTAGCGTCATACGGGGTGTGACTGATTAACCTCTGCCGATTACCCCGGCCGTGACGTTCGTGCCTCGCCTGAAGTTACGTCGGAGACTTCATATATACAGGAATCAGGGTTTTGTTGTTGTTATATGGGGGCAGGTTTTACAGTGATTGTTGTCATTAAGCTACTAGATACACAGGTTTATCATACCGAAATATAAACAAGACACATGTAGGAAGATAAAAATAATTCTTTGGTCGCCTTAGGTGGTACCAAAATCTGGAGTGGCTCCTGGACTACATGGGAATGAACCAGTATTCCTCTATGTGTGTGTGTGTGTGTGTCCAGCGGTATGTCACCCAAGACTTTCCCTCTGACCTCCAGCACCTGGTGTCTGCTGGGGCACGTCTCCGTCCTGGTCCGACGGTAAAACAACCTGCCGTTTCCTGTTGACCTTTGACCCCTCCCGACCCACCACCCTCCCCCATTAACCACTAATAACGCCACCTCTGGATGCCTGTAGGGCTTCCCCACAGACGCAGGGGAAGCAGTGTGTGCTGTAACACCCCGTAACCTGTGTTCCATCCTGTCGAAGAGAGAGAGGGAGGCTTGTCATCATGGGTGCTGCTGTGCGAAGCCTGAGTAGTGTCATGACATCCTTACTGCGTGTGGATGAACTGGCCTGACGAGAGTGGACCGTAGAGAGAGAGTGGCCATTTTGAGAAAGCGACTCGGAAGAAAGTCGCCTCGGTCATGCTTTTTGGGCCCCAGACGTTGAATCTCATCTCTCTCTCTTTCTCTCCCTCTCTCTCTCTCTCCCTCCCCTTAGGAGAACCAGAAGCTGAGAGAACAGAACGAAGACCTAAATGGGCAGATCCTCAGCCTGAGTCTGTTCGAGGCGAAGAACCTGTTTGCCACCCAGACCAAGGCCCAGTCTCTGGCCGCCGAGATCGACAACGCCTCCAGAGACGACGTAAGAGGATTTTAAGAGCCTTCTAGAACAATAACGATAAAAAAGTTTTGCATTGCGATGTGACACTCAACGAGCTTCACATTGATAGGAGGTCACCTTATTTGATGTGCAGTCGCGCATGGCATAGCATGAGAAATCCAGTTTGGGACTGATTTTAGCATTGATCAGGTGCAAAGAGTCAAACAGTGTCGTAGAAGCGCAAGATGTTAGAAAACCAATGAGATTCATGTGGTCAGCGGGAAAACGGTTAACAATGATCTACAGCAGGCTAGAGTAACATCAGAGTAACGTTGTGCTGACGTGTCCACAGCTGATGGAGGCCCTCAAGGAGCAGGAGGAGATCAACTACCGCCTGAGACAGTACATGGACAAGGTCATACTGTCCATCCTGGACCAAAACCCCTCCATCCTGGAGATCAGAAACTAAGAGCTGCCCCCCTCCTCTCTGTCCTTCACTCTGGGGAGGGGGGGGGGGGTGAGGGAAAGGAACTGGAGCCTCTCTGGGACAGTCTCACGTCGCCCCCTACTGGCCTGGTGGTGGAAGTGAACAGCACTCATCCAGAGGAACTTGAGAGTGGGGGGGGGGGTGTATGTGTCGACTCGACTGAAGGGAGCTGGGGAGTTTCAGGGCCTCTCTCGTCTTTCGTCCGTGACTCGTGTGAATAGGTGTTTTTGACAGCCCCCCGCCCCCTCGTGCACTTTTCCGGTTCACCTCAAATCCATCGCGGTTTTCTGTTCTCAGCCTCAGCTTCAGCGTCGAAAACGATTCTCGTGACATTGTTACCGGGGGAAATACGCGCACTTTTGAATTCGAAGGGCATTCATCGTTGTTGTTGTTTTGTTTTTTAACACTGGGCAATATTGTACATGCTAGGGTGGAGTATGTATCTGGAACCACGTGAACTGGACCCGCACCACTGTACCGGACTGCAACACGGACGTGCTGACCCAGTAGTCAGAGCTATAGGAAGACACAAGGAGAGGCAGCGAGACACGCAGACCAATTAGGCCGTCAGGCAGGCGAGACGACTTGAGAGGCGGAGATCGGTGACCACCTGACCTTTCATGGAAGAAGCCGGAGACAGGTGGCGCATGTTGACGAAGAAGGCACAGAGGCAGGTGTTTCTGACCGGTGTGGACGGAGGATGAGCGAGAGAGAGCGGGGGAGAAAGAGAGAGAGAAAGTACAGATCAGCCACGCAAGCGATGACGATGAAGGAATGGTGTTTAGAAGTGGCGGAAGGAAGATAGCGATGCGTTTGTCTTCCATATGAAAGAGAGAATCTTCTAGAGAACTTTCTAGAGGCTTTCTGAGACATAGAAAGGTGGTCTGTTGTCAGTTAGGTGGTCTGTCTTCGACATAGGAGGTCTACGTTGAAGGATGTCGGTCGAGAGCCCGCCGGCCGGGTTAGCGGAGCGATAGCGGCGGCGGGTTTTGGTCCGGGGTCGGACTGTCGGAGCGGAACTCGTGTCGTCCCAGGACGGGCATACGACCACAGCAACACATGCCCAGGAATGTAACACGATGGACATAAATGTACAGAATGTATTCTGTGTTGCATCTCGACCAGTGGGGTTATCTGGGATTTCTCTCTGGTTTACGATGGCCTGTTCAGTCACTGCCATCATGTCTCGTGCACTATAGGCTCAGTACTGTAAAAGACAGGAGCAGCGATCTCATTGGGGTAGCCTATATAAAGAGTATCTGGGAAGAACTGTAGTGTGCTATTTGATTTCAATACTGTAAATATCATGAATGTATCATCTGCATTTCATTGTCTGTAAAGCCTGGAGGGGGGTTTTTCCTGTACAAATCGTCAATTTGATGAGGTACTTAAAAAAATAAAAAAACATAATTTACAGTATCTACACTGTAGAGGTGTGAGAGATTAACTGCTGTAAACTTAACTACACTTGAGTTTTGCTCCTTGCACAAAAATAAAAGTTTGGTTTCTTTTTGCATGTTTTCACCTTCACTGGTATTTGTGCCTTTGGGACACATTTTATTTTGAACATAAGCTGTTTAGACAGCTTATTGAAGCTATTGTATTCAAGTCTGTGTCTGACTAATTTCCATGACTTGTAAATGTTGTACAGAACTAGTGACTAGGATGTTTGTATGTGCCACTTCCAACTCTTTTACAGACGAGCATATAGATACTTTTTGTAATGTTTTATCAGGAAATTGTAAGGTTAGGTAGCTTCTGTGTTGCTAATAAAACAGGCCTATAGTGCAACGCTTTGTATTTCGGTAGAATTCACTGTTTAAGCTTTTGTGATGGCCTCTACAGTATGAATGCAGTGTCTTATATTCTGTTGTTTTAAGGTTAATATGTCCTACTTAGAAATGGTCCTTTGCTTTTCCGGTCTATTTTGCTTTTCAAGGTTGTTTTTTTGGTTAGATGATCTCCTGCCTTCCTCTGTGATAGTCCAGTCCAGCTCTCAGCACCATGACAGGAAGCGGAGATTGACTGTAGTGAGAGAGTTGGAGAGAGGGAAATGTATCACATTGTGGTAAAACTAATAATTAATTTTGAATTGTGATATTCTGTCAGCATTTTCTGTTACTCTTTTCTTTGAACGCATTTCCAAATTATAATTCCGAACTATTATTTCTATAACTGTAACCACTTGCTGTAGCTTACAGTATGTGGCTGGACTGTGTACAGTGTGCTACTGATCTGAGGTCTTACATGCAATGTTGAATGTTGATGTACATACTTGTAAATAAAGAACTGAGAGCTAAATAAAGAACTCTGTCCTGGCATAGACTATGACAATAAATTGTGTTGAGAGTCCTGTTTACTTTTATTCATATGCAATTAATTTGCACTCCACCGAAAACATTACCTCTCGCTCTGCGCGCTCACTGGGCAGCCGGCAGGAGGTAATAAATATATAAATAAATAAATAAATACATATGGCTATGAAATAAATCCTGAAATAAACGAGGCAGTAAATATATACATGTAATATACATAAATACGAATGTATAAATGGGTCAATAAATAAAGGTTTTTTATTTCAAAATTACATTTTTCAAAAGGACTTCAGGGCACTATTTAAAGTCGCACTGAAACGGACGTTTGAGATCATCTAACTTCCGTAGTTTGACGTATTTCCGACGCAAACAAGCTATGAGGGTGGGACCTATGTTTAGAGGAATTTGATTGGAACATTGACAAGTGGACGGGTTTTAAGAACTTTAGACAGATTCGATAGAAGGATAGTGTTGATTGACGGGTGGATGTCGTGAGATTATTGGCCTAAAATCTAAGGTACCTGTTGTCGTCATTGCACGTGACCTACCGTTTTCCAGGAAGTAAGAAATTATATACTTTGATATAAGATTACAACAAAAGTATAATTTTGTAAATTTTTTGGCATACATCGTTGAATAGGTGAACACTATGACGAATTATGTGAACCAAAATGGGACAGAATGCTTTTTTCATTTCATTGCGACTTTAAGGGCATGTCTATTTCATGCCACATTTCATAATGTGATGCCATATTTAATAATGCAATGCTATAATTCTTATTCAAATGAATGGGTGACATTAGAGAATGACTTTTATGAAATAAAAGTCGCCATAAATAGGTCTTTTTGAAAAAACAAATTATTTATTGACTCATTTATAGTTACATTTATCTATATATTTATTGACTCATTTATTTCTGGATTTATTTCATAACCTTATTTATTTATTTAATATTGACTCAAATGGCATTCCATAGGGAGAGGCCTACTCCTTCATACTATTCTATTCATACTATATATGTTAAGGTGTGAGAACATACTATTCTATTAATACATCCATGATACTAACCCGCCACTGACAATACCAGACAAGGCCTCCTGCTAACCTACATTTCACAGAGAAGATAAATTGTGATATTGCCTTAAATTATCCATTTCAGCGATGTTCAGATAACTGGAATTAAAAATGCACGTCTATAAATAAATGATGTGTTCCACGCTGTTTCTGTTAGATGAGTTTGAAAGGGATTTCGAGCTCGACAGTTGTGGTAAGAACGCGTGGAGGGGTGTAAACAGGGAACACGGTAAGGAAGGTGAGCCACCGCGTCATGGAGCTGGTGATTAGCTAGCAATTTACTCATTTTGCCAGCTATTAATTATGTACGAGTGTTTACGGATAGGTTGCGTTTGACCGTTCAGACTATGTATTTGAGCACAGTTAGCAGTAGCTCAACTACATGGCGGTATGTTCTCTAATTTAGCCTCAGTAGCTACCCGCAAGCATGCCGTTAGGCTAACGTTAGCTAGGCTCAGCCCATTTGTTTCGCACACTCCTACAAGGTATCAATAAGTTATAGAGTTCGCCAGCTAGTCCAACGTTAATTGACCAAAGCTAAGTGAGTTTGTTTATTAAAACTAGCTTACAGTATGTAAGTTAGCTATGAAGCTATGCAAGTGAATGCAATAGGGTATCATTGTATCGTTTTTCTGCTGTGTGATATCCTCACATCTGGGCACTATGGGCTTGAACTGGTGTTACCTCCAGCTCCATTCCCTCTCGAGATGTGATTCCCACTTCGTTGTAGGTCCAAACCGTTAATATCATCATTCATAGCCTATAAATGAATAGAGTTGGGAAAAGATGGATACTGTAGATGAGATATAGATAGATTGATAAAATATCTAAACACTACTATCCCAGCTAGCAATCATTTGTTCTAAAAATGTTCTAAGAATGTGTTGGGAATGTCCTCCAATGTTGTGGGAACATTCCCTGCTAGCTGGGATTAGGCTATGCCCAATCTATATCTATTTTTCCTATTTTCCCCAACTCCATTCAGTAGGCTATTCCTGCATAGAAATGGTGCTCAGAGAGCACAGACCACAGCCTCTGAATGCATTCCGTGGCTCTGTGCACGCCAAAATGGAATGGGTTCTAAATTGGCCCATGCTACACCCCTCTACTGAGTTTCATGAAAAGTGGTCTGGTAGTTTTTGCATAATCCTGCTAACAAACAAACCGGGAAACGGCTGGAAAATGAATGGAGGTGTTTGGCCAGCTCTTGGGGCTGCCCCATGAATTGGATCTGCTCAAAAATTTAATGAGTTCTAAGTTGGCCCATGCTACACCCTTCTACCAACATGAAACATGGTTGGTAGTTTTTGTGTAATCCTGCTAACTAACAAACAAACCAACCAAGAAACGTCTCATGGACCTACTCGGTGATTCGGATCCGCTCCAAAATTTAACAGGTTCTAGGTTGGCTCATGCTACACCCTTCCTGTGAAAGATATAGTTGATATTGTGAAGAGCGTACAGTATTATATGGAGTGAGTCCTGATGCTCTCTTTCACCCAGGTCTAAAGCAGAAGCTGAGCCTGAGACGGTGTCTAGGATGCCGAATGTGGTTATGGAGCCTTTGTGGATGCTGCACCCTGGCTCGGTGCACCTCAACGCCAGTGAAGGCATGGGCATGGTCAATGGTACTGCACCGGACGGCGGTCATACCACGGTCAACAACAGCGGCCGTACCGCGGTCAACAGTGTGGAGGTCACTGTCAACGGTCATGCCTCGCCCGTAGCAGAGAGACGCGGTCTAAAGATGGGCAAATGGAAGAAGAAAAAGAAGCCCATAGCCCCCGGGGCCCCAGGGGAGGGTGGGGCTCGGGAGACGACGGAGACCACGCACGGTTCAAAGAAGGGCAAGTGGAAGTGGAAGAAGAAGTCCAAAGCCCCGCCTTTCCCCGAAGCCCCGCCTCCACGAAAGGACTGGGAGAGGATCATCTACGGCTCAAAGAGGGACAAATGGAAGAGGATGAAGACCAAAGCCCCGCCTTTCCCCAAGGCCCTGCTTTTCCCCGAGGCCCTGCCTCGAGGGGACGACGAGGACTGGGAGAGGGAGATCATGACCCCGCCCGTTGTACAGGATCCCTACGGTAAGAAGTACGACCTAGTACACTCTAAATATGTAAATGTTATAAGTACACAAATCTAATGATGTATCAGTTCAACCAGCCTAAGTAGCATCTTAGCATGTCACTTTGCAAGCATACACCCCCGTATACATGTTCCTCAGCTCCACCCCTGTCCTTCTCCTCTGCTGCTCCACAGGCCCAGAGGACGTGCTGGGCGCACCCCTCCGGAGTTTGGCCCTCAGCCAAGCCCTGCCGCCCGACACCCCTGGCCCGGCCCTGTACAGCCCCTCCGCAGACCACCCTCGCCCCTTGACGTGGGTCCGCCACATCCAGCGCATCGTGGCCGAGCAGTTCGACGACGCCGAGGAGTGAAGGTCGTAGGTCATAGTTAGTCATAGTTCAGCCAGTCAGGTTTTAGTTCGCACCCCCCCCCCCCCCCCCCCCCCCATCCCCTTGAGTTCTTAAAAGATGATTTTCGTTTGAAATGTTTGTTTCAAGTGTTTCTTGAGGGTTGTTGTAGTGATAACGACAGGTTATATGTTGCAAACAGCTTTGTGGTTTCCATTCAATAATTTCATTGTTGTTATTAGATAAGAATGAAACTGAGAAGCAGCAAGGACATTTCTTCTGAAAAACCACCAGCAACTGATACTGTGTTCAGGTGCGGGTATGGATTGCAATAAGGAAATTAAGTTAAGAGTTATAAAGTTAGGCTAGCAATAAGAAAAATTTATTTACTAATTTAAAATGTTTTAAAATTGTTTCTAAAATGGACTATTTTCTTTGCCTGGACCGATTTTGAGCCGATCAACTTCAGTATAATCAATTTCCCATGGTCTGATTAAGGGCTAAATATGTCAATTGTTGTCAGTCCCTCCTTGTTCCCTGCTTAGCAAAAAATAAACCCTGCATTCCAGTTTTACCTTCTAGTCAGTATCCTCATCTTTGAGACCATGACCAGGAGTTACAGGATGTCCACAAAGGGGCACTGTTGGTTAAACCTTTTTCTTTCGTCAGCTGAGGGATTTGCACACAGCTTTGGGAGTGCACTGAGTTCATAGTGAAGACTTGAGCGATGCAATGCATGCATTTACTTGTCATAAACATACAGCTTCAGAGTGTGCGTGCTTCTGTCTGATGCTTTCACTGGCCGTGTGTGTGTGTGTGCAATTGAAACACGATGCACACATGTAATTGAAACATTAATTAGTAATCTTCTGCCATCAAAGTGTATTGTGATGTTACAGTACATTGGAATTCACTACCATGGGCCAAGAGGTGCCAGTTTAATTTAAAAGAGAGCTTGAGATCATCCACTGTCAAAGAGATGCAGTCGCATTTGATGTTCCTTTGTATGAAAACTTCAGTGTTGCACCAAGGGTGTGCGTGTGTGTGAGCATGAGTGCTTTTGTGTAATTGGTTTGCCGGAGGCCGGTTCTTATCAGAACTCTCCATTGAAGAAGGGGAAATTCTGTCTCGGAGGGCTGACTAAATAGAACGCTCGATAATGATTCGTGCAGCTTAAATGAACATAAAACCATCAAATCTAGGGTGATCTCTGTGTGTGCGTGGGTGTCTGTCTGTCTGTCCATGCCCTGCGTGCACGCTGTGTGTGGGCTTGTGTCAACAGTGGTGTTTGCATTGTTAAGACGTGCATCTGATGTCAGTTCTCCTGGTGAGTGAGAGACTTTGCCAGGGTCGGCGCAGGCCTCTCATCCACATCCTGTGGTTGTCTTGATGGTGGGAGGGCAGGGGGAGGATTCCTCTTGATTATAGCTGGACACAGACCCTTTTGGTTGTGGATGCGAATCAGTCGACCACAACCAAATCCTAACCATTGTGTCGCTAACCATCGGGTTGGAAAGACCGAGGTAGGCGTCTGGCTTGCGTTGTTTACGGTGCAGGGCAAGACAATTACCCGACCCGGCGAAGGTGAGGAGTGAGGGCCGCTCGCAAAGCTTTTGTGTTGCGCCCCGGAGGTCGAAAAACACGGACGCCGATGAAAGACCCGGCGCGAAATCAGTCGGTCGCTAAATTTACACGGCTTCACCTTTCATCGCGCCGACCGCCGGGCCTCGGCGCGCCGGACCCATATAGGCCCTTCCTGCTCCCCGTTTCTCCCCGGTGAGTCAGCAGCTCTGGGCGTTTCATGTCCATCCAGACTCTCCGCTCGCCCGGGCCCCGGGGGAGGGATCTCCTAATGGGAGGTTAGCCTCCAACAGGAAGACGCTGTGGTTAGGCACAGCCAACTCTCACCAGAACACAACCGAAAATGTGGGGAGGGGGGGGGGGGGGGAGTACTTCCTGGAAAGCCAGGTGGTGGTTAAAAAAAAAAAAGAAAAAAAAGACTGTTTGAAGTCTGTTGCAGATCAAAGACGTGCTAAGATCTTTAGAAATATGTCCACAATGATTTTTCCCCCCGACCTTTCCTCGTGATCTGGAGAGAGAATTGAGTTGACAAAGTGGAACCAGACTTCAGCAAAATGGTGGACCGTTGCCTTTGGACGATTTTACTCTCACGTAGTTGGCCGATGTGGAATACCCGCTGTGTATTTTTCCAGCCATGGTCCTAAAATAAAAAAGGGTAGTTGGTTTCCTCTCATTGTGACTTGAACCAGTGAGATGGGAGCAAGGGTTTATACTAGTAGGGTTTTGGGTGACAGTTCACTCGGTCAACAGTTGGCAAGTAGCTACATGCTAATGGAGTTAGCGTGGTGACCAAACAGACAGACATGTTTCCTAACCTCTTGTGTGAAACTGAGCTTGTGGTGCAATGCGACAGATGGTGTCCTCCTGCCTGGACTTCGACTGGGCCTTCCAGTGTCCTGGTTCCAGGAATTGGCCTGTGCTGTCCAACTAGGCCAGCTTGGTGCACTTCTTATAAAGCTGGTAATAGCTTTGTTCAAAGAAACCAATGCTGTTTGTATGTGTGACTAATTTCAAAGGTCACCAACAGCATCTGGGAACAGGAACAGACTATACTGAGTCAGCACAATTAGAATTCTCAAGGGGCATTCAAAACATCTTAATAATGATTCAAGATAGCGGTGAGTCATATATATATACACATTCTTTTTTTTCCCACCATGTTTTAAATTCCTCCGATTGGAGTGTTTCTGGTTCTTCAGGCACATGAAAAACCCCAAAAGCAGAACGTGGCAAAACCAGTCACCCCTTCTTATTCCTGTATCCAGTGCGGCCGCAGTACCTCTGATGGCGGGGTAGGGGGCAGTGTCGCCGCAGCCCTGCCTCTGTCCGCCCTCGTCTCCTCATGGCCTCTGGCCTGTTGGGATGCAGGGCTCGTAGCCCGGCGGTGCGCTGGTCTGTGACGCCCGTCTCGCTGCTCGCTCCCCGTCCGCCTTGTGTGATGTCTGGGTCAAGGTGCTGGATAACGAGCCCCCCCTCCCACCGCAGACACACATACACAGGCATGCATGCACACACACACACACACACACACACACACACACTGGGGGGGAAGGATGGAGGTAGAGAGAGAGAGAAAATGTGGATGGAGGAAAGCGATGAAAGGTTGAATGGAGGAAAGGAGAGAGGTAGAGATTAAAGAGGGAGAGAGAGGGATCTTGCGAGATGGAGGGAGAGAGAGAGGGAGGAAGGAAGAGAGAACATGTGAAAGAGGAAGAGAGGGATGGATAGCGAGAGAGGGTAATGATGGATAAAGGAAGAGAGAATAGATGGGGAGAGAGAGGGTGATGGCTAGACAGGGATGAGGCACACTGCTTATTAAAAGGCTTGCACCCTGGTGCTGTGTTATTGAATACATCTGGTGGACACGCGCACACACGCACACACACACACACACTGTCAGGCGACTGCATGTCTGAGTCTGCCACTGAGAGGTATACAGTATGTGTCTACTGCACACTAATAATATGAGGACTGCATTTAAATCACAACAAATTAACTAGTACAAAGGTTATCATTTGAGAATGTATCTTCAGTGATGCTGATCTACGATTATTATAAATCTGATATTTTTACTTGGGTGCGTTGGTCCACAAAAATGTGAAAATTATTCCTGACCCTGTAGGATACAGAGAAATCAGGCATGCTATGTTTAAAAGACATACTGTAGCCAAAAAGTCACATATCTGCCAAACTTCCCAGATTACCACTTTTTCCAAATGTGTATTCCTTATCGCAACACCTGTTTAGCCATTGTGATTTATGTCAATACAAAACCGACCTCAATCACCTCACCATTCTCCACATCTCTGATGCTAAGCTATGCTAAGCTAGCTCCACTCCTGCCATGTTGTCCTGCCTGTTAGCCGTTAGCGCTGGGTTAGCGGCGGGCTAGCCTTCCTTCCCTCCCTTCCGAGCGTGGTTCTTTGATCAGCAGGGCGGAACTAGGCGTCCTCATTCCCCGCATTGCTCTGCTAGGCGATAAGAACGCACTCACTCTGCCTCCCACGCCACAACACACACACACACATCGCCCAGGAATGTGACTTTTTTGTGATTAACTACTCACTTTTTATCTCGTTCTCACACACACACACACACACACAGGCAAGGCTACCGACCAAGGTTTTGCTCAGGTCCCTTATTTTTTATCCATTCAGAAAAATTCCCCTGCATCTTTCTCCTCTCTCTCTCTCTCTCTCTCTCTCTCTCTCTTTCTTCAACCTTTCCTTTCTTGCGCTCCTGTGTGGAGCTCCCTGCGCGTGGAGGGGCCTCGGTACGTTCGGCCGAGTCACGGTCCAGTCACATGGGCCGGTCCTTCCAGGAGGGGTCAAGTACGAACGGTAGGCTACGTCGCCCTGGTATGTGACATGTCATGGCTTATCGGGCTGTCTGCGGTGTGTGGTGTGTTAATGCGTCGGTTAGCCGTGGCAGGTGGAGCTCCCGGTTTGCTGATGTAGGAGTTTGCGCCGCCACTAATATGGGCCACACGACGCAGGCCTCACCCTGACCTTTCAGGCAAAAACAAGTGGTGAAACAAACAAACCAAAAAACTCTTTTTTTATGTTTATCTGAAATAGTTGTCGATCGAATTGTGGAAAAGCGGTTCCAACCCCCTCTCTTTCTGAGGTGATGTTTCATATGAACTCACTTTTCACTCTCCCCCATTAAACCTCTTAAAAGCCATTTGTTCAATAAGCGATCATTTTTATTTATTTTTTTACTTTCTGTTTAGGAATGATTTTCACATTTCAAAAACACACAAAAGCAAACAAAAAAATAAAAGCAGATAAAACACATGAGGTCAAGGAGGATGATGAGTAAATAATGGCTTTTGCCGTTTGCCTCGCCAAGTTATACAAGTAACACAGTCAGAGAGTATATGCAGTCAGTATGAATGATCTGCCTCATTGGCCAAATAAACGAATCACTTTTCTCACTTTTCTCTTATCACCCTTTGAAGTATTGAGTAGGTCCTCCGCTCCAGGATGCAATTGCTTAATAATATTAACGAAGAAGCTGACAGTAGGACCACTTTTGCGGAGCCAGTTTTTGGCAATGGCCTTTTTACTTGCCGCCATCTGGGTTATATCCAAGATAGAGGGATGTGAATGTATTGATGCTAAAAACCCAGGGTTCTCGAAATAATTGCTGCTACTTCCCTCCAAAAAGTCTGAATAGATGGACAAGACCAGAATATATGTCCAAATAGGCCGATACTTTAACGAAGCAGAGTGGTCAGCACCTATCTCCTTCTCTTCAAGAGACCCTCTGAAGCATTTACTATATGCACTGTAATCTTACCTCACACACACACACATAGCATAGCTGTATCTACTATCTAGGTCTTGGAGCGGTGCCAGAAGCAGGCAGGTTTCTGAAGGAGACCCGTCTGGTAGAGATTGGGGGCGTCGGCACCACAGGGGCGCGATGGCACCTCTGCGCTGGCGGCGGCAGCGGGAGACGGAACGACTTGGCACGCGGCGCCGGTACACGGGCACGGGATGGCGGCGGCCGTCCCCGTTTCCAGGACGATGCAAGGTCGCCGGCGGTTGATTGAGCGCTTGTAGGTGTGGGTGACCTCCTTCCCTCCCTCTCCTCGCAACGCGGGCAGAGGAGACGTGGCGAAGAGCTCAGATCGCCGCCGTCTGTCCCAGTTTCCCCTCTCTACTTCTCTCTCTCTCTCCTCTCTCTCTCTCCTCTCTCTCCTTCTCTCTCCTTCTCAATCTCCTCTCTCTCCTTCTCTCCTTCTCTCTCTCCTCTCCTCCTCTCTCTCCCTCTCTCTTCTCTCTCTCTCCCCCTCTCTCCTCCCCCTCCCATTCTACTCTCTCTCTTCATCCCTCTCCCTGTCTCTCTCCCTTTTTCTCTTTCCCTCTCCTCTGTCCCTGTCTCTCTTTCCCTCATCCCTCTCTCCCTCCTCTCTCTCCCCCTCCCTCCTTCCTCTCTCCTCTCTTACCCTCCCTCCCCCCAACTCTCTCTCTCCCTCCCTCTCTCTCTCCCTCCTCTTTCTCTCTCCTCTCTTTCCCTCTCCTTCTCTCTTAATCCTTCTATCCCTCGGTCCCTGCGGTGCACTTGAATGCATCCACTCACACACCCATGTACAGTATTAGACGTAGGGCGTATGCCAACGCACACACACACATGCCCTCATTCAATACATCATGAAATTGGCACACGTCACACACACACCTCCACACACAGGCACTCTCGACAGATCGCCATAGGCAACACCCTGTGTTAATACAGTATATGTCTTCCATTTTATCTTCAACCCCCCACACACACACACACACACACGTTCAAGTGTTCTTTTGTCCGCATACAGTATGTAGACACCAGCGTGACCACGGTTACCCCCACTCGGAGACACTCCCCCACCGTGACGGACCCGAACGAATGGGAGCGGGTGGGCGTGTACGTCAGAGGGGGCCCATTGTCGAAACGCGCCGGGGCCCGGGGCGGTTTGACACGGCGCGCTCGCGCGTAAAAAGGACGAAGGCTTATCAGTGGCGGGCAGAGGGAAGGAGGGCGGGGACCGAGAGAAGAGAGTGAGACGGCGGGGGAGAAAATGTCTCTCCGTCCATCCATCTGTCTGTCTCCTCCGTCTCTGTCTCCGTTTGTGTCCTCTCTTTCTCTTGCTATCCCTTGCTCTCCGTCTACATCCTTCTCTCCCTCTCTCTCTCCCTCTCTCTCTCTCTCTCTCTCTCCCTCTCTCTCTCTCTCCCTCCCTCCCTCCCTCTCTCTCTCTCTCCCTCCCTCCCTCCCTCCCTCCCCAGTGTGTCTTCAGATCTTGGCACCAGTGAAGAAACTCCCACGCTTTCCTCTCCTGCTATCCTCCATTGGATGGTGTGGATTGGACTGCCCGTCATGTGTGTGAAAGGATCACCCCCCGGCTCTTCTGTGTCAGTTATCTGGTACGAAGGGGGGTGTAGCTACTCAGGGGAGGGGAGTTGGGAAGGCGGTGGGTGTTGTTTATTCGGGATCCAAAAACCTTCCGGATTCCTCTTGCCCCCCAACTGGTATCCCTGTCCGTGAGGATCCGTCGTTGGCCAGGGATGCGGCGCATCTCCTCTGCGGAGGGGAGGGGCGCTCTTGACCTCCGGTGGAGGCGGCGACTGAACCTCTGCATCCCGGCCCAGAGATGAGGTCAGCGGGAGGACGTACACGGATTGGCGTGGCGCCCACAGCCGACTATATCTCTTTCTCTCTCTCTCTAGCTCTCTCCCTCTCTCTTTCTCTAGCTCTCTCTAGCTCTCTCTAGCTCTCTCCTCTCTCCCTCTCTCTCTAGCTCTCTCTCTCTATTACTATTTTGCTTGCTCGCTCACTCCCCGTCCACATCTATGCCACCCATATTTCTATATTGCTCTCAACCTCTCTCTCTCTCTCTCTCTCTCTCCCCAGATAGACAGAGATGCCTGTTTTCGCTTTACTGTTTCCAGGAAGCCGGAAAAGCAGGCTTCGGTTTCCCAGGTGGAGAAAATAGATATGTGTGTCCATCCAAATATGTCCCCCTGGTTTAGCTGCCCAGTCAGGGGCACATGAGAACGTGCAGACTGCTAAGAGTGGCTCGGTTGAGAAATGGACTTAATTCTACATTCAAAGCCCATTCACCATTCACATCATTTTGTCATACATCATTTTGTTTTTCATCTTCCACCGAATGTCAGACTATAGAGTCGATTAGTCTCTCATCATGGCGTTAATTCTGTCCTTACATCATCTCTACGGTCCACCATTCAGAGCGCCGCTTCATAAATCTTTCGGTCGAGCTCGAAGCACGGGAAGCCAAGAAGCTTGGCCTTCTAGATTGTTCTCAATGAAGGGGAAAATATACTGAGTCACTCTCGCTTGCGTACCTCGACAAAGCAACCTTTTATTGGAGGAGTTGGACTTCTGAGTTGCTAGGCCAAGTTTAGCTCCTTTCCTCTTGGGTTCTCCTTTGAGCGAGGTGGCGAGCCGGGGTACTTCCTGGAAACAGCCATCTGTCATTCATCTGACATCATGACTTTGCCCTTTACAGGAACAACTACGATAATGCTGAATTCACTCCAGCCTCTTTCCAGCTCGCATCAGGACTTGGCCTGAGCAGTGACAGGTTGGTCTGGTAGAGGTGTTTTACCTCAGCGAAGTGTTGACTATTGTGACAGGAAACTGATACAGAGAATGCTTTGTCAAAGTCAGAAACGGTAGCACTCTCTCTGACGTCACATTGTAGGCTACCACCGACCAGGCAGGGAATGTTCTTAGACAATTCCATTTTGTCATTGATTTCCTCGTGACATGACAAATAGCCTTGTCGGGGTTCGAGGACATGACAACAATCGCTTTTATACTCCGGGAACCATTCCAACATGGTTCAGACTTTTTGTGTTGCGGGCCTGAGAAAACGGCTGTTGGCGTCTCTCCCTGAGTGACCCACTGTAGCAAATGACAGTGTGACGTAGTCCAGGAAGGCTTAATTCTCCAGCTAGTCTGGAACAATGGGGAAGGGTTAGCTCAGCTTGTTGCTGCTCCACTCTCATACGCCTGAGAAAAGGGGGAACTCCAGTCCTGCCTCCTCCCCTCTCTCTCTCTCTCTCTCTCTCTCGCTCTCTCTCCCTCTCCCTGTTTGATGACTCAGAGACATGTGCTTGGCTGGGCTCCCCTTCTGCCAAAACTGCACTAGGCCAGATGAAAACAGATCGAAATTGACAGCAGAATCTCTTTATGAAAATTGTAGGGGATTATTTCTCCAAGCTCTGCGCCGATGCCCAGATTTGATAAGTGGGACTAAAAGCCTAGTTGTCTAACTAGATGTTTTACCAGAAGGACGAAATGGCTTTTTCTGTTTAGCTTATGCATCGCGTGCTGTGCGGCCTTTCTGGATGAGAGCCAGTTGAAATGCTGTACAAGTTTGGTGAAGTTGCCTGTGAGTTGAGAGTCCTGTTGAGAGTACCGTTGTGAGTAGTCTCGCAGTGCCAGACTTTGTTTCCAGAGGAGTTCTCCGCCTCTAAACGTCAGGAGACATCTTCGTTGAAAATTGTTGCTAGAACAGCGCCTGAAATGGACGCTACCAATCAGAGCCACTGCCTACATCTCCAGGGTGAAGGACCCGCCTTATCGGACATGATGTCCTCCAAACAAACTGCTGTGAATCAAAGTTGAGAAACAAAACAAAACATTCACCACTCCATTAGGAAGGGACGCCTAAAGATGTTGGATTGGTTCTGCAATGCAGGTTTTTTTCAATTTGTCAAATTGTTCCCACCCACTTTTAGCCACGAAATCTGGACGAATGTCTTCAGTCTCTACTTCAGTGCAGTGCTTAGGGACTGACTCGTGAGTCTATGTTGTGAATACTGTTGAGAGTACAGTTGAGAGTATTGTTGAGAGTACAGTTGTGCTGCAGTGGGTATCACAATACAATCATGTATGGTTTGGGTTCCAGCTACTATTAATCAATCAATCAATACTTTCAAGTACTTGTGGTGTGCTTGTTTTAGTTTTAGCATACTGGGGAGGGTAAGTTTTGCACTTCGAATACAATGCCATTAATTCTCCTAGCTAAATGAAGCATACCTCAAGTCTTGCATATCGCCATAACCTAACTCGGGGCCTTTAACGGTATACTTAAATGCCAGCTCTGGAATTTCTGGCTTGCTTGCCCTCTCTCTCTCTCTGTCTCTCTCTCCCTCTCTCCCTCCCTCTCACTAGTGTGAGTATGTGAGAGGCCTTGGCTTGTGTCACCATCCCGAAATCATGCCGGCCTCCCCTGGGTCCTGTCATTTCATGAGTCTGTCTTTCTAGTCTACACTGCAGATCCGTAGATCTCTCTCTATCGCTCCTCTCTCAATCTTTACCTCTCTCTCTCAATCACTGTCATTCTTTCATTTTCTCCTCGCTCGTCCTCCCCCGTTCCCCCTCTGCCGCTCTCCATCCCTCCACCTCCACACCAGGTCCCACTGATATGCGTGAAGGAGCTAGCTAGCCACTCTCGCGTTCTTCCCGGGAATATACACAAGACATTTTCATTCCACCCTGGGAAAACCTCTGCTTTTTCCAGCTAAAACATCACAACTGACTGCCCACAGATGGTCGAAATGTGCAGCTATAATGGTGGACGTTCTTGGCGCCGCGTGCTTTTCGTAAAGTATTAAGTCTAGCTGTTTGGCTACAGAGTGCTTTGGCTAAACTCTTCAGAGCTAGCATTGTTGAAGCCTCCCCCAGGCCTCATGTGCTGGCCAGGAGCTCAGCTCTTCTGGTGGAGGTCTGGAGCTGCATCTGCTTTGTTTTCTTCTCCGAAGTATCGTCCTCAGGATCACTTATCCCGTGCCATAAACCTTCTGCTCTTTAAGGATTTTAGCCTTATTCCCTTCACACACACACACGCACGCACACACACACACAGTCATATGAAAACAGGCGCGTGCACACACACGTCCTATCCCTGTCTAACGGCTCGGGTAACCGTGGCGATTAATCTCTCACTGAAAGCAAATGGTCTTTTCTGCGATGGAAAGAACAATATCAATCCAAGACCCCCCCCCCCACACACACACACACCCTGCTACTAAAGCTGTGTGTATGTTCAAGAGAGAAGGTATATGTGTTAGTTTTTGTGCGTGTGCACCTGTGTAACTGAGTGTTTGTGTGTGCGTGTGTGTGAGCATGCACGTGTACTATGAGTGTGTGCGAGAGTGTTTGTGTATGCATATGAGAGGGAAAATACAATACTTTTTTTGTGTGTTAGTATGTGTGTGTGTGTGTGTGTGTGTGTGTTAGTATGTGTTACTGTGTGTTAGTGTTCCACAGGAAATGACAGCATTACAACTTGGTCAACACTGCTGCTTTAGTTTGTTTCGCTCCAGTATGCCAGCCAGCACCTCAGTCTCACATCTGCCCTTCCCTCCTCCCCTGTGTGTGTGTGTGCGTGTGTGTGTGTGCGTGCGTGCGTGCGTGCGTGCGCGTCGGGCGTAAACACGGGCCCGGGGGTGTTTAATATGGGTGACCCCACCACTGCTCCACTCTCCCTGTGCGAGACGGAGAGAGAGGGAGCAGCAGACACAGGGAAAGAGAGCGAGAGAGAGACCGTTCGAAGCCTGCAACTGACACTAGCATCAAGCACCAGCTCCACAGCTCTCTCTCTCTCTCACCCCCACCTCTGCAAACTCACCCTCGCACAGCCCGCCCCCCCGTTCTGATCCCGAGTCGGGCTACAGGTGATCCTAAGACACGGAGAAACAGACAAAACTCCTACACGGCGGACATTTTGTTGTTTGGCGCTTCTACTTGATCTAAGCCAAACCTCGAGTTACACACACACGCTCAGGCAGAAGTAGACCTGCCTTTGCCAAGAAATGAACACGTTTTGGTGTTTATTGATTGTCGGTGATTCAGTCTTTGATTTTGGTCTGACCTTGTAAAGTTACAGTGACTAATAGGTTCTTATGGGCCCACGCCTAAAATAAGCCTGGTCCAGGCTTGCTTAACCAAAAGTGTATAGTCTGGGAACTTTCAATGCTGGTGCTGTTCAATGGAAATATTAAAATAAGGATAAAATAGAATGTTAAAAACAGAATATTAAGAATAAAACATTAAAACTACACAGTAGAATATAAAAAAAGAGACAAACAAGATTAAAAAAAAAAAAAACCTTCACAGAAGGTAAAACACACATTACGTAACAAAGTGCTTTCAAAACTGGAGGGCTTTTAGCAGTTATTTAAACTCTCCACTGACTCTGCATAGTACTCAGTGGACTCAGCTTTACCTCAGTAATTATACTGTTTAGCCAATGTGTCAGAGAAACTTCCTCTTTGTGACTGTCGCCTATTGTGACCCTGTCATTAATTTGGGGTTTGGACTTTTAAACATCGGGGGCTTGGTACAGAAGCCCGTCCCGTCGTCACCTCGCCCGGTTCTAGAATGTGAGCGGTTTCCAGTCCCGCCCAGAGCTGCGTGTCGCCGTGCCGTCCGGGTCGCGAGGGTGAGTGAGTCACCATCTCCCCTAAGCTCTCCTCTCATTATTCACCCTCACGCTGCTGCTGCCGCCACGCGACACACGCCGACACACACGCACACCCCGACACACACCGACACACACACACACACCAACACACACACCCCGACACAGACACACACACCGACACACACACCAACACACACAACCCGACACACACACAGACACGCACACAGACACGCACACCGACACACACCGACACTCACACCAACACACATGCACCGACACGCATACACTGACTCACACGCACTGACTCACACGCACTGACACACTCACACATACACACATGCACCGACACACACACACCGACACACACCGACACACACACCGACACACACAACGACACACTCATACCGACACACACACCGACTCACACGCACTGACACACACACACCGACACACACACACCAACACACACACCGACACACACGTTGACACGAACACCGACACACGCACTGACACACACCGACACACACTCAACTCCTCTGCATGTAAAAACAACTGTTGAAGGTGCACTCGAATTTTAATCAGTACCTGTCGGCAGGTTGCCGGTGGCGACCGCTCGCAAATAACCGCCCCGGACCTCTCGGGGTCTCCATGCCTCCTGCTTCGCCGCTGCAGGATTCCAAAGCTAAAGGAGTCGGAATAATGAGCTTCATTATCATGGGTGAAAAGTAGGTTAGACGCTCGCGTCTGAGCTCTCACAGTCAAGTCAACAGCTGCCTCTGCTCCGAGATGGCCTGCCTGTTTACGTTCTAAGATCTAAGTTCTTAACGAACCCCTCTCTCCTGTCCATAGAGGCCATCAGTCCCTAACATTGGCTAAAGGGCAGTGACAAGAACGAGCCCCTGGAGAACACCTTGGAGGCTATTACCACCGAGCTATGTTGCAATATCCGCAGTCACTCCAGGTTGCCTCTTAGAACATGTCCGATACACAACTCTGTGTCGTCTAGAGAGCTTGTGTGGATATACTGGAACGTGTTCAAGAACCGGAGGTCTTTAGGGTCTTGAAGGTTTTCTACAGTTCAGCCATCAGAATGGTAACTTAGTTAATGGTTTTGTAGTTGAAATTTTGTCCTGGGAGTTAGAAAATGTCAAGGCGGTCTGGGTTATCACAGCAGCAACAGTAAAGCAACGGTAAACTCTGACTCGTCAGGCAGTCCTCAAGGACTCCCATCCTTGGACTGTCTGGAATGGGCGGAGCATGGGTCTGCCGGGAGCCAATCGCAGAGGAGGGTACTCAGGACAGAGAACAAGGCCTGGTTGAAGAAAGGGCCGGGGTCGAGGGTCACTGGGAGAAACTAAGGTCGTCAGGCCGTCTGATTGGCTAATAGATTTGGTATGCTAGTCTGTCTCTCTTTCTCTTCATCCCTCTCTTTCCCCATTGTATCTGTTCTCTCTCACTCTTTCTCTCTCTCTCCAAAACAGCGGGCCGCAGATGTGGTTGCGAGACCTCACAAGGTTTGGCTCCCGGAGGTTTCCGTGAAAAGAGACGGAGGAGGCCGTATTGGCCGCGGCAGCCTGGTTCTGCCTGGTGATAGGGGGGGGGGGGGGGGGGGGATCGGCGGCGTGCGGGGGGGGGGGCGTAGGGAAGGAGGGGGGAGGGGTCAGAGTTTTTATGAAGAGGTTGGCGAGAGAGTTGATCAGGAGAGCAGCGGTGTGTTTTGAATGGGCTTGTTTGTTCCAACGTGACTCACCAGTGCGTTCTAGCCACAGAGTCAGCCCAGAGGAAAGAGAGTGAGAGATTGGAGGGGGGAGGAGAGAGCGAGTTGATGCGGTTAAATCATTAGGAAACGGCGTGTTTTCTAACTGCAGCGAAGGATCGGTGCTCCGCTCAAAAGCACAAATCAATAAGCCCAACTGTCTTCTCTCCTGTCTGGGGCCGGCCGGCATGGCAGATCCCGCCGTCTCTCTCGAACCGACTCCAGATCCCTGTTTTAGCTTTCAGCAAAACCCTCGACTCTCGTTGACCCGCGGCAGGACCCGCGGCAGGACGGGGGCCAGGAATACCCAACCCAGTGTCCGTCCGTCCGTCCGACCGTCATCCGATTTCACGCCGCTGCCTGGAAACGTCCCGGCGGTCTTTTCCGCTGAATATTACAACGTTGGGAGATTATTAATAGTGTTGTCCGCTTACTTTCCGAGAAGATTCGTTGAAAACCATGTTGTTGTCGTTCTGTTTTCCCAAGCTATTTAGCTGCTTTCCGGTGTTTGCCGAGCAAAGAACTCGGTGAGTCAGCGATGAATCAACCCCCCCCCCCCCCTCCCCCCCCCACTCGGCCGGCCTGCCCAAACAGATAACAGGTACACACACATAAGAGACAACATTTACTGACACACACGCACACACACACAACAGGTACAGACCCACACACACATAACAGACACACATTACATACAACACGTACTGTAATCGAATTTAATAATAACAATATAATCTGTAATAAGTGCGTAAGTAAACTCCAGGCCTGTCCTAGATAATATGAGGGGCTACCGAGAAGGACAAGCACATATGTTGAAGATAGAGGGGGGGGGGGTCTTGTGATTTCACTCTCTTCTACTGCTGACCAGGAGTCACAACGAGGTCTTTGTATAAGGGCTGTCACAGGACTGTCAGTACATCATAAAATCATCTTTGTATCAAGTTCTTCTGTGTCATGGTCAAGTATATAAGGGAGCGTGTGAACCGTTTCATTTGTGCATTCTCTGCTGAGCAACTAGTCTGCTTGTTTCTCTGTATGTGAATTCACCCTCTGAGCTCAGACAAATTCAATCTTCAACTTGTATCCGAGGACGGTGTGGTTTATTCTTGGTATCCTACAAACTTAAGTTTTCCTAAACAGTACAGACACACGTAACAGACAACATGTACAGACACACACATAAAACAACAGGTACAGACACACAAAACAGATAACACATACAGACACACGCACACAACAGACGACACATACAGACACACAACAGAACACGTACAGACCCACGCATAACAGACAACACACACAGACACACACACATAACAGACAACACGTACAGACACACACACACACGCCACTCCACCCTGTCAGACAAACAAGCAGTCTTTCCCACTGCCAGCGTACATTGAGTCCCATTGAGGACCACCAGATGCTGTCCTCGTGTCTCCCTCCTCGGGGGGTTAGGGGGGGTCGGGCAGCACAGGTGGTTTCTTGCCCCCCCCCCGGCCTCACGGGTCTCTCGCCCCCGTCAGCATGGTTTTCTGTTTTTCTCACCCCCTTCCCCCTCTGACCTCTCATTGTCAGCGGAGTGTGAAACCACCTCTTGAGACTCCCCCTCGGGAGGGAAGGGAGGGAGAGGGGGGGTCGCCACTCGGCGAGGTAGACACACACACTCATGTACGCACACACACACACATACACACACCACTCCGACTCGTGGCCACCCGGCCCCCCATCGGCGTTTGTCATGAACGTTTCAAAAGCATCTGACCGCGATGTGCTAACTCTAGGCTATTTCGAGACGGGGATGGCAAAACCGTCTGCTCACTCTCTCCCTCTCTGCCGTGGCTGTCGGAAAATAAGGCAAACCCAGGGGACTGTTAAGTGGGAGCAGGGGGGTTCTACTGTATATGTGTGTGTGTGTGTGTGTCAGTTAGACTGTGGGACTTGAGTGTGTGTGAGTTAGATTGACTTAAGTGTTTGTGTGTGTGTGTGTGTGTGTGCGTGCGTGTGTGTGACCGAGTGTGTGTGAGTTAGATTGGCTTAAGTGTTTGTGTGTGTGTGTGTGTGTGTGTGTGTGTGTGTTTGTGACTGAATGCGACTGAGTGTGTGTGTGTGTTAGATCGGCTTAAGTGTCTGTGTGTGTTTGTGTGTCATTGTGTGTGTGTGAATGTGTGTGAGTTAGATTGGCTTAAGTGTGTGTGTGTGTGTGTGCGTGCGCGCCCGCTGGCCCAGTGTAATCTAAGGGGCCACGTGTCTCTGCTGAAACTAGAGATTTCACACTGTTGCAAAACGAACTCCCCGACAGACACTCGAGTCATCCTCTGCACCGCGTCCCCCCGGGCTACAGAACGACACAATGTGTCCTTTCACCCAGATCATCATCATCATCTTCATCATCTGTGGACCGGGTCAGTAGACGGCTTCCGTCCCGGTCAGATCACGGCGTCAGGGGGAGAAAAAAAACCCGCTAGCAAACGCTTCTTATCCAAAGCGACTTACAGTGTTTTGAGCTAGCGTTGGGGTTAAGTGCCTTGCTCAAGGGCACAACGGCGGGCAATTGTCATCAGGTAGCCCGGTCTTTGGTCAGATGCTCTAAGCAGTATGTTTCCTACTCTACCTACATACGCTATTCATTATCTCTGTATCGAACTTGTGTGTGTGTGTGTGTGCGTGCGCGTGCGCGCGCGCGTGTGTGTTTTTCTGCACGGTTACAGAAAATCCCACAGGTGATTGTGGAAAACTTCTTTTCGAGCCATTCGCCTGTTAAGTAAACAAACACGCCAGCGCCTCCGCGGTGACAGCGAGAGACGCGTTCCCTCCGGCGGAGCGTGGGCCAGGCCCCCTCCCCCCCTCCTCTTCCCTTCCCTTCCCCTCGGAGATCTCGACGCGCGCGGATGGGCCGCACGCGCTTGACTTTCACCCATCCCCATCGGGTCCGATCAGCTCCGGCGGAGGCAGGGCGGCTAAGGGGGGGGGGGGGGAGTGGCTTAAAACGCTCCAGCAAATCCGCTCTCCCGGGCCCGCCGTCTCTCTCCCCGTCTTAGGAGCCCGATCAACAGGTCGGGTGGCAGAGCGTGCCAGCATATTGAATGTAGCCTCCAGCCCCGCGCCTTTGACTAACCGTGGGATCTGTCACTTGCATACTAGGAATATGAAAATCCTCCCTGTCCTCCAAGGCTGAATTTGATTAGATTTGATTGGTGGTGGGGTGGACAGCGAACCGCATGGGTTGGTAATGTGAATCTCCTTTTATTGGATGGGGATCATACGACCTTGTCGGTCTTCATGCGTACATGGCCCGTTCATACACACATTACATGACCCCCGCCTGATCGGCCACGTTTGTTCACGGTGCGAGTGCGTGTGTACACACACATCAGAGGGGATGTCTTGAGAGCGGAGACGACCGGTTCAGCTTTCCTTCTGGGTCTTATCATGTGTCTCTGCGTGTGTGTGTGTGTATGTGTGTGTGTGTGAGAGAGCGTGTTTGTGTCACTGCCAGCATTGTTCGTTAGTCTGGACGCTTACAGCTGTGTGTACTTACCCAGGATAAACACTAGCTCGCAGGTCCTGGGCAGATTTACAGTGGGGAGAGGAAGAACAAGGCGGTCGAATGTGTGTGTTCGCAGAAGCGCTGTGCGTGTTAGCTACACTGATTGCGCGTGGTGCTAGGGGTGTAAGGGGGAGAGAGAGTGTGTGTGTTGGTCCTGAAGCGTGTGTGTGTGTGTGTGTGTGCGCGCGCCTGCTGTGCATCTGGCAGCAGTGCCGGGGGAAGCCCAGATGGGGAGTGTCTGCGTGGTTGAGAATCCTACACTGGTCCCGCTGGGCTGGGCCTTCACTGGTCCCCCTGATGCAGCTCCGGGGTGGGGCCCATAGTTTCTCGGATTTGTCCCCCTGATGCAGCTCCAGGGTGGGGCCTATAGTTTCTCTAAGTGGTCCCCCTGATGCAGATCCGGGGTGGGGCTTCCTTCCAGCCTCCCCTCTCATTTTAAAGGTTAACCGTCCTACTATGTGCTGTGGTGGGGGAATTATCCTTCCTCACCTCTATAATTCATACTAAACTGACCGAATCAATGTTATCACTCAGTCCCAAAATGCGCTCGAGACCGAAAAATAGCCTCAATCCGACGGGTGTCACAGAACGACCCCGTCCATCGGGGTGAAGCCGTCTGCCTGCCATCCCCGGTATGCGAGTCACTCATCCTCCATTCCTGCTGCGTGAGTGTAGGCAGAGGTCACGCCATCAGAGTGTGACTGAGGTGAACAAGGTTAGATCATTTGCACATCCCTACCTCGGCCCAAGGCATCTCTCTATTCAACATTCACTTTGCATGGACATGGAGGGGGGAGGGGAGGGGAGGGGGGATGCACCATAGCTTTACATAGCAGCTGGAAGACTGGAAGAGATTGGCCCGCAGAATGGTGTGTGTGTGTGTGTGTGAGAGAGAGAGAGAGAGCTTTCTGAGAACCGAGTCCGCTCCCTTCTCCTGGACAGCATTAATCTTTTACACTCCCACAAACCCCCCCCGAGACCATTCCATTCTTCGTGTGTGTGTGTGTGTGTGTGTGTGTGTGTGTGTGTGTGTGTGCGCTGAGCCCAGTTATGTGTAGCTGCGTGTAGCCGGAGCGGCCTCGACGGTAACTCAATTAGCCAATTTACGCCAATGGAGGAATGTCACGTCGAGGAGCTTCGGCTTCACGCAAAGCAGGAATAAACACGTTTTCATTCTTTTCACTGTGTTTCATAATAACACAAATACGACACAACATTTCAGCTCTGGACACAATTGACTCCAACACAGTTATTATAATTAGCCGCAGAAGCAGCACTTTATTCCAGTCAACTTTTGTCACACACACACACACACCAATACATCACGTTCAAGAAATAAAAATGTTGCACAAATCAATCCGTCATCCATCCAGCCCCAGACAAGTCCTACCATAGACAATCGATTACGGAACCCCTCCACCTTAATCACATTTTCATCCGTCAAAATAAATAAAATAAAAGCTTTTCACATGCGCGTGGGTGAACTCGCTGGCCTCGGCGGAGCGTCGTTTTGCGACCGCTGCTCGGGTTTAACGGCGTGCGTGGCGCCCCGCCATCCACCCGGGGGCTTTTCCGCCCAGCGGCGACGCTACCTCGGGACCAGGCGAACGACGCTACGCCGAACGCTTCCCCCTCGATTGGATTCCACCCTCCTCTCCTCTTTTCACCTCTCCTCTCCTCTCCCCTGATTGGTTGCCGGACGGTTCCGGACGCAGCCCATAAACCCAAAGTCATAAAGATTACTGCTGACGTTAACTAACTCTCCCTCAGTGAGATATGGCCTCTTACCACTGAGATATTGACTTGTCGGGGTAGAAGTTGCCAGCCGGTCTAGTACTGTGACTCCCCAGAGATACCAGATCTCTCCTATGTCTTCTTACCGACGGGCGGCGTTCGGATTCATTCGGACGAGGTTCGAAACCGAGAGAGAGATCGAACCGCCCCCCCCCCCGTCTCTAAGGGGTCACTCCTTCCGTTGAGCTATGGGGGGATGGGGGTGATTCTCCTCACTGACAGTGGCTTGAAGAACCGTCACTGTGAGAAAGACACAACTCCCCCAAGCCCCCGTCTCCTGAGGCTAACTAGCTCGGTTTTTCAGCGCGGGGGGGGATTTCTTTCCGCCTGTACGTTTATGGCCCCCACTGCCTTTCTTTTTTGTCTGTGTCCTTCTCTTCATTTTTTGTTACCCACGAGACCCGGCGTGGCGAGCGGGTTGGAGACCTCATGACTGCGTCCTGGGCGGCGCGTCCTCCCCCGGTCCTGTGTGGCGCTTTTGTATGGTGAGAGGCCGCGCTGCTGGAAGCTGGATCCGTGTCATGTGCTGCTCATCGCATGGAACAGGACAACAGGGGTGTTTGTGTGTGTTTGTCTACAGGGGTGTGTGTGTGTGTGTCTCCATATAATTTGCCTGATACTGTAGTCCCTGTTTTTAAGAATGTGTGTTCGTATTTTCCTGATATCATCTGTTTTTAAGAATGTGCGTGTTTAGGGCTACATTGTGTGTGTGTGTGTGTGTGTGTGTGCATTTGGGTATTGATAAGTGTTTAAACATGTGCTGGATTCTGGGAGAGTCACCAGGTCCCTGTGAGTGGGTGCGTATGGTCTGGGTCATGGGCTTTTAGTACTGTAGGACCTCCTCTCAGCCCAGGAACCATTAATACACACCCACGCCTCTCCCTCTCTCTCTCTCTCTCTCTCTCTCTCTCTCTCTCTCTCTCTCTCTCTCTCTCTCTCTCCCTCTCTCTCTCTCTCCCTCTTTCTCTACCCTTTCCTGTGAACACAGGGAACATTCCAGACAGTGTTTGTTGTATGAGATATTAAACACACACACACACACACAACTGTATTAGCACTCAAAATGCACACGAACACACACACACCGATGCACGTAACACACTTTCTTTCATGTCCATCGCACACTAACAGACACACTTGAAGCCAAGCCAAGTACATACACACACACACACACCAAACTCCTTCTTTCTTGTATCATCAGATGGCTAGCTCAGTGTCGTGCAGCCATGTCCACTCAACACACACCCTCAATCTCTCATCACTATCCTACACAGACAAACGCACATCCGCACACACATACAACACACACACACACACACACACACAGAGATGGGGGTTCAACAGGGGGTAATCATTATGGAGTAGTGATGAGTTGATCCCCAGGGTCAAGGTCGGGTCAGGCTGCTACTGGTTCAGCTCCATTGATCTGTGGAGGTAAACACACATGCCAGCCTGTCCATGCCTGTGATGGAGGGATTAGTGTGTGTGTGTGTGTGCGTGTACGTACGTACGTCTAATGTGTAATGTACAGTATGTGTCTGTAAGTTGGCAAAAGCCTTTGTGTTTCTGTGTGTGTGTGTGTGTGTGTATGGGTGTACACCCTTGCATATGGATATGTACGTGGGTGTGCCCAGAATTGTGTGTGTGTGTGTGTGTGTGTGTGTGTGTGTGGCGAGGGTAGTAACTCACGCTGACTGTAAGCAGAGGCTCTGGCCTGGACAGCTGTATCGTGGGTCTGGTCTCTAGCAGGGTTGCCTACAGCTCCGGTAGGCCCTTCTCCATGTCACACACACACACTCACACACACACACACACACACACACACACACACACACACACACACACAGCCCAAGCCAGGCGACTGCCACTTTGGACGGCTCAGGTAGCACGTGACAAAACATATGGAGAGAGAGAGAGAGAGAGGGAGAGACTGTGAGAGAGAGAGAGAGAGGTGGGGACAAAAAAAGAGGGGGAAGAAAGAACGAGAGCAAGAAAGGAGACGGAGAGAGCGTCTGCAGCGGCCTCAACTCTGACCGGCGTGTTAAACACGTGGTCCTTCCTCAACGTGACCCGCGCCTCCTCGCTGTGTGGTCTCGTCCTCCTCCGGACGCCCCCCTGCGCCACTCCTGTTTTATGGCCTGCGACCGTCGCCCCATAAGGATCTGTGTACGGTGGCCTGACAAGGGAGAAAGGTTCATCGGACGTTCACGAGACGCCACGGGGGCGGGCGGGGGGGGGGACGGATCCCGACCGCGAGGAGCTCGGCTCCGGACGGCCGCGTCGTTCCCGGCCTCGACGGAAGCGGGCCAAAGTTGAGCCGGGAGACGTGTAACGGCGAAGACGCGGCCGGCTAAATATATGGTTTTTGGCAGCTATTGTCAGTGAAGTATTATGGTCTGTCGCTTTTCTGTCTGTGGCCTTTGGGACACATTCGGGGGATGTGGACAGACCTTAACCTAGCCAAATCTAGTCAAAACCCGGTATGAATTTGTGTAACGAATTTGGGTCTCAAATGTGTTGAAGCGACATGATATGCAATTGCACAGTGTGTTGGGATTACAAATGAGACGGCTGAAATGTTGCCGCTTTTTTGGGGCGGGGGGGTTCTGGTATGTGTGTGTGTGGGGGTGGGTCTTCGGTTCCGGTGTGTGTGTGTGTGGGGGGGGGTCTTCGGTTCCGGTGTGTGTGTGTGTGGGGGGGGGGGTCTTCTGTTCCGGTGTGCGTGTGTGTGGGGGGGGTCTTCTGTTCCAGTGTGTGTGTGTGTGGGGGGGGTCTTCCGTTCCGGTGCGTGTGTGTGTGGGGGGGGGGGTTCTTCCGTTCCGGTGTGGCGTTCTGGATGCTTCATCAGAACACTTCTCCGCTCGCAACTGCAAAGTCTTTTAAAGAAAGTGGAGGTGTTCGAGGTGTGTGTTCAAGGCAACAGTAACCTACTGGGAGTAAACACCCCCCCCACACACACAAGACACACACACTTCCCGTCCTGTGCTGTCAGGGATCTACGGGAGTTGGGTGACAGATACTGAGAATGCCTGGGCCTAAATTAAGCCCTCCGCTCCATCAAAAACATCCTGCCTCCCAGCCTGGACCAAGGATGTGTTCTCTTCTGATGGGAGCAAGCAGGCCAGCGGGTCACACTGTAACACAGTCTCTCTCTGTGCGCACACACGCACACACACACACACACACACACACAGAAATTCATGGTGTGACCCACATACCAGGCAAGCTGCAGGAAAAAGAGGAGAGAGAGGAGGACAGGGAAAGTTGAGGTGTGGTACCACACAACTACAGCCCTTACATTCACTACCCAGATAGCAAGCGGATCTGGGCCATATACAGGCCAGATCTGGCCCTTGTGGCTTAGTTCCGGCCCATATATGGCCCAGAATCATTACACATCTGCTTGCTATCTGGGTAGTATCCCTACTGTTCTAAATCTGAGAGAAAGACACAGAGAGAGAGAGAGAGAAATATTCGACACATTCCCCCTCACATTCCGCCCAACTGTTAATATCAGCCTGTAGGGAAAGTCTTCCAGTTGCTCCCTTTTCTGTTTATTCACTTGGCGCCGAATCTCAAGTCCCATCGAGATGGCTATATGCAGCGGAGAGACGTCCGATCCGACAGCACTGTAGCAGCAGGTGCATGTTAGAGACTGGTGCAGTGGGCCTATAATGCTTTTAAATCTTGCAGTGTTTAATAAACATTGGATTTAGGACTAGGGACGCCGTGTCAGGGTACTGGCGTGCAATAAATTCCGGACCGTCTCATTCAGCGCCACCTGAACGCCTCCACTCTCACGTCCGCGAGCGACAGGATAATTACTGGCAAGGTGCAGGACAGCTCCCATTCCACCTCAGCGTGAGTCAACGGGTGTTGTTGGGCCTGTTAAGTAAACCAGGAATTAGGCTGTTTCACTCTCATTGGTAATTAACCACACATCCGCCTATACACGCCCACTACCGCACCACTTGACTCATTGTTCCCAGTGGGAATAGAAACCGAGAGACTGGGGGAGAGAGAGACCAAGCAAATGCCGGAAGCCTGGCTACCTACACGTAGCTATCGCATCGCCACAGCGTAGCGGGGTCAGGTCGCACACAAAGCCAAGATATGGACACTTAGCTTCAGATTCAGCGGAGAGAGGTGAGAGACGGAGATAAGAGGGAGGGAGAGAGATAGAAAGTCTTCTCCGTTCATGCTAATGTCAGTTAGCGCTTAGCGGTAGGGCAAGCAAGGTTACATCACATATCACTCTGTATGCTAATTGGTTGCAGCTTCTTGTTTCCACTAGCCAAGCTTACATCAGCACCTCAGTAGACACCCAGTGTGTGGGAAGGTGTTCCGCCTTATCCATCGGAATAGGCTATTAATAAAACGCTGCCATATATCAAAATGTCTCAACGCATTTTTGTGTGTGTGTGTTTTTTTTATCCCTTACAGGAGACTGGGCTATAATAAATGTCAATTTTTCAAATGCTTCTTGTTGGCTTAGCTGGAAACTGTCTCCATGTTGGAACAGGTTCACGAGGAGGGGAAGTTGAGTTCACTCTCAGACACTTTTGTTCTCCTCCAGCCGTGGGACCAGCTGTTTACCTTACTACTACTCTACTCTTGTATTTAATAACAATATGATTTTAATAGCATAAATGTCTGAGGCTGTTGCATTGAGTTACTTGGGACGGGGTGGGGGGGGGTGTGGTGGTTAGTATCATCTGAAGGCTAGAAAGTGGATGAGATTAATGTGGTACTCTAGAGATATTCATCTGCTATTTGTAATGGTGATGACCTATCTACTTCAGATGGCAGGCTGAGATGGCAAAGGAACTGCCAGAGTCAACCCAGGACACACACGTGTGTGTGTGTGTGTGCGTTTCAGATCAACGTGTTGTGTACACAGGACCCTGGCCAAGTCAAAGATTCGTAGAGTAACAGAACAGCACAAGGGGCACCAAGACAAACTGTCCACCCAAATAAGACGTTAGGTGTAATGAAAATGCATTTGGATGTTTGTGTTACAGATGGAAAAGATATTCCCAAAACACGGGCACTGTTGGTTTTGGAGGCGGACGCCCCTAATCCAGTGTTCCTATGCCCAAGGAATGGGTAGAAGGCCCCAGGCGAGCGCGACTCTGGGCCGGGGTCGTCCGCGGTCTGCCTGTCACACTGCGGCTCCCATCCCTTCGGTGCCAAGACAAAACGTCTCTTTGTTCATCCTTCAGATCAGTTACTCTGCGCAGACACACATTTCCCTGCTTGAAAAAGACTATGAACAGATTATTCTCGCCACAAGTCTAGAATTAAGACAGGAGATCCTCGCCAATACAAAGACCCGAAAAAGGGCGGCGAAAATGTTTTCTCAGTCACTTGACTTGAGGTCCACTGACAATTTTGATAGGGGCAGAAAACCTCTCTTCACTAATGTAAGAAAGGTTTTGGGGAGGAAATCGGTTTCCCCCAGGCTTTAATGTCCTCCCCATAGACCAACATGAAGAAGCAGGCTTGGTTTGGAGGCCCAGACAGTGGGTCTGCAGACTCGAGCTGCATGCTGGGTCGATGAGTGAACCCAGAGATTCTGCTGAACCAGTCAGCGTGTTTCTTCTCCAGCCCCATCTGGCCAATGAGAATGTCGCGGCGGGACTCTGCAAGATGGTTTGTTGAAAGATCTGAGGTGACTGAACGCCTCAAAGACTGTGTGCCTCATTCGGTGAGTTGAAGCGTGAAGCAACTCCATTAGATGTTGAAAAATAGGGATACCCTTCTGAACATTTCTGCTAATATCGACAACTCTGCATCCTCCTTTGTGCATTCCCCCTCCTCACACACACACACCATCATCTGAACTATCAGACACATGCCAGAGCTGCGTTGCGCAATGCAGGCCGAGTTGAACCTCCAGGTTTTGCAATGCAAACAGAGAGGCGATGAGGTTCGCGAGCCTCGCTGATCCCAAACAGCCAGAAAACAATGACTAATCCTTCAGCACCCTGCGGAAGGCTGGCGAGCAGACGAGAGGAGCGAAGAGACGAGTCTGAGGACGGTTTTCCAAAATATTTATGCTGAATAAGGGCTATTTTCTGAGGGCCACTTCCTGTGAACACACAAATCCACCACTGTGGGGCTAGGACATGGTTTTGCACACAATGCACATGCTAACAGTAAATGCATGAAGTCTGCCTACAGGCTAACATGCTCACAAAGACATGCGAGAGATGTTAAACTTGCGTTTAATCCCGGGCTTCAATCTTGGCTCCGAAACCTTGAACTTGGCATTCCATAAAGTCAACAGTAAGTTGAGGAGCAATCGGAGATGGGAGATGGTGCATACACAGTTTACAGAAGTCCCGAGATCTGACTTCAATAAGTGTGCGAGCGTGTGTGTTCGTTGGGATTTCTCATTCTATGACTATTGGGGGGAAAGCCAGGGAGTTTTAAGTGTTTATTTTGACCTCGCATCCCACCTCCTAAACATAGCTTCTCCTATCTTGGTTGTGGCCAATGCTGATGCACTCTAAAGATTTTTGTTTTCAAAATAAAGGGCTCCAATTGTTGCCTGCTGTTTAAATAGCCTACTTAACAGTTGGATTTGTTGACGCTCGTTGGCTAGCAGTTAAGTGGACGCAGCCCGAACGACTTCTCCAATCAAACACAATCGAGGCTATTTCAGAATAAAAGAATTAACTCACAGTCGGACAAAATAAACAATATCCAGTTCACTGACATTAAGCTACCTGATAATAAGTAACAACAGAGGAAATGACCACTGAGCAACTGCAACACTTTGGATTACCTCCTATTTACCTAATAGACTTGCCTGAGCCAGGTCGCAGGAGCGGATTGGCTGAATTCAGGTGGTTAGAGTTCATCTTGGAAAGGAGGGGGGGGGGGGGAGTTGTGCTCCACTTTTCTCACCCTCTTGCCTTTGTGTGGCGTGTTTGCGCAGGACTTAAGCGGCTCCTCGAGTGTTGGGAGCTGTGTCAGCCCACACCCTGACAGCTCCCAGTTAGTCAGTCAGTTGGGAGGTGTGCGGTACTGTTGTCAAATCGGCGGTGCCACAAAGGGGGGACTCGGGCTCGCCCCGTGGGTGTGCCCCTCACTCTCCTGTCGAGTCATGCCGCTGTGCCGCGCTCCCCTCTTTGTGAAAGCGCACACACACACACATATACAATAAATACCCTAACTACACACACACACGTCAGACGCATGCCAATTCCTACATTTCCATAAGCATGAACTTGATAACCTTGCTGCACAGACAGACGCACTGCCCCACCCTCCCCATAGACCAACCCATCTGTCCACTGACTGCCCCCCCCCCTTAGACTGCTGGTCCACCTGTCAACACTCCACTCCCAACCGCTTGCCGGTTTTGCTGATTTAGACCGGAGAGGACAATGAGGGTCTCTGGTGCATGTCAAGCTCTTTTCACCAGTGCCATTGTCGCTCTGTGCATTTTTTTTTGCCACCACTCAATAACACGTTGTCATCCCAAAAGGTCTTCTTCAGTGACAGATTAGGGACACAGATCTATCACTTGACTTGTGGGAGAAACTGGATGAACTGGACTTCAACCACCTCCCTGCTGCCTCTCCTGCCTCCAAAAACACATATATACAGTATCTAGTCATCTGGAACACTTTGAGATGTTCCTGACAGTATTGCCAGCGTTGCTTCATTTCTGCGCTCGGCTGAAACCTGCACCGACTTGCTGTAATTCAACACCCAAACGGGGTGGGGGGGGGGGGGGGTAAAACTTTGAAACCGCTTCAAAGCTCTTCAATATTAATCCAGGATAATTCTGGGTACTGATCCGCCACGGAAACGACTGTCCAGGCCTCATCAGTCTCACTGTTGCGCTAGAGTAACGGAGGCACATTAGGCCAGCCCCGGGGGCCAAATTAAAGATATCTAAAGATCCTGATCATGAGTTAGTTATGGCGCCACCCCCCCCACCCCCCGCCCATAACGTCTTCCTTTGTGAGTTGTGTTGGGTGATCTGAGGGGGAGGACAGTCTTGTCTGGCCTGGAGGGGAACTTCTCGCCCAGCAGCCATGGGGGAAGCACAGTCCTGTGATCGCCGTATGAGATTCCACATGCTCTGATGAGTAATTCCTCCCCTCCATCCCTCCATCCTCCTCTCCATTGCTGCGGTGTGTGGCCCCTGAGTCATCCCTTCGCCAGACCCACACTTTCCCAACCCTTGTCTGTGGCGGAGGACAAGAAGATCCCTTCCTGCCTCTCCGCCCCTCCCTACGGAGGCGGTCCCGGGAGGGGACGCTCGAAGAATAGCCTCCCTTCGGATGACTCACTCGCTCGCCAGCCGGCCAACCAAATGGCGGAGAGTTCCTCGCCGCTAGCTCCACCCACCCCTCCGAACCCACCACCACACCACACCCTGGCGCGGATCAAGAATCCTCTGCCTCCTCCCCCTGTCTGTCTGGCCCTTGGCGCAATGTCATGGCACCGAAGGACGCGGAACTCACCGGGCTGCATGTTAAACAGTGAGGAGATCACGGGGAGGTAGATAATGACAGTTTAGACTCACGGATGTATTGTTATTATCAGTAAGGGAGATGTGATTTATTCTGTGTGTAGTCAGTGTCTCTCTCTCTCTGTCTCTCTCTCTCTCTCTCCACCCACTCCATCTTGTACAATGTGGTTAATCTCCACCATGAACGTGCCGTGAACTTCTGATGGTCACTCGGCTAATGAGTAGCCGCCGTGTCTCCCTGTATTCTCTTGTTGCGTCTTTACGTGCAACATTTGACCGATGTGGATTAGCACCTTGAAGATGAGACGGCGCCGGAAATGATTTATTCACTCTCCGCCGGCTTCCAGAAGAGACTCTAAAGCACTAATGACTGCTTGACCTGAGACCTCCACAGGCCTCACAAGAGCATCGGGTTACGGGCACGCGATGTACTGTATAGCGAGGATGCCGCAAAACAGGAGATTTTGTTGACCATTGCAAGAGCAATAAGGATTTTTAGGGGCATTATGACTGGGTTAATAAAACACAGCTGCCCCTAAAAGTCCCTAACTTTTCTTGCTGCCTTCTCCGTCTTCGTTCTCCCTTCTCTCCCTCCCTTTTGTGTCTCATTCCAGGGTCTTGAGATTGAACTGTGGCATTTATTGGCCGGTAGACTTGAGACGCGGGGTACACAACTTGGGCATGAGCAACGAAAAGGTGACCAAACTAGCCAAAGTGGTTGCCAACATACTAGGAGTTTGAGCTAAGAGTCAGGCCTGGGAGTTTAATATTTCACACAAAGCAGGCTCACTTAGCCAGTGTTTTTGAATTGTATGTTTATAATGGCCGAGTTTTATTGGGATTTGAAATGGGTTGAATGAGTTCAGAGCCCAGTTTTCTGAGAAGGAGGGACCCTTCATGTTCATCAGTTGTTTGGTTTTCACAATCCAAGTCAATTGGATTAGCAGGGAGCGGCATTGCTCACAATTACAGGGCAGTGACAATATACTGTATTATCTTTGTTATGGCGTTCGCTGAAGTCTGGAAACTTGCTGAACTCAATATCCGGACAAAGTAAACAAGGAGGCACATTCTCCCTCTCTAAGGTAGGGCTTCCAGAGCAGCCATGCTGTTTTCCAGCGACCGCCGCGGCCGCCCTGTTTAAGGCAGTAACAAATATATGTAATAACAGTCAGAGTGTTGGAGCGCAGAGATGAGTCCGGCCGGACCCCGAATGAACAATGTGAAATGCCACAGAGAGAGAGGCTTGGCAGACGGCAGCAGCAACTGTTTAATATCCTAACTATAATCAGCACACTTGGTGGCTATCCCAGATCTCCCCATACCCCATCGCACTTATTCAAACCAGGCCTAGTAGTTCTCCGTACCTGCCTCCCTGGCTAGGCCCTCGGCCCTCACGCTCGCTCCTCGTCCTCGTTGATGCCTACGTGGAAGTTTATCGTGGAAGTTTATCCTGTCGTGACTTACTTGTGTTTCTCTTTATTCTTGTGTCGCTTTTTGTGTGCGTGTGTGGTTTGTCATTGAATTAAAATATGCGTGAAATGCTTTACTACTACAAGAAGTTTACCGACCGTCAAGAATATTGTGTTGTCTCTCAAAATATCAAGGAGTAGTTGTTCAGCATTGTAAAATGTTGATTTAATTTGGATAGTGGTATATATATATATATATATATATATATATATATATATATACTGTACAGTATATATATGTATATCAACTATACACTTTTCTTTATATATAGCAGCTTAGTGTCAACACGCCTGAAATAGTAGGCCTGAAAAACCTATGGTTTACCTAATGCTACTGATTTAATGTGGTTGTAAATGAGGTTACTAGTAGGCCTATTGGTGTACTTGAGTGTTAATGGCCTCTTACACTAGATACTGGTGGCCTAATATGTATTAAAATAGGAATGTACGTGTGCTTGAGTGAATGTCTTACCTATGTGTCACTTCAGCATATTGGTGTCACCATCAGTTATATTAATTATATAAAGCACTTAGTGCCAAGATGCTAAATTCATTAGTGTGGTATGCTCGGCATTCAGTGGGTGAGACAGATATAGAAACCGACTAATGTACAACTTCTTTTGGACTTGACACTTGTTAAACATATTCTCCTCATCCTTGTCAATTTTAACCCAAGTTACTTTTACTCTAAAATGGTGTATGAGGATATGTATTAATCCTAATCCTTAAACCCATATCCTAGATCAAATGTCTTCTATTGGGCCTACAGTTCCCACAGAACTAAGGCTGTTAGCCAAGCATATAGAAATTCTGCTATAATGGAATGTTTTAATATTATTTATCTAAATATCTTATTGTAGACCAAGCAATAACTAGGCTACTGCATAATAACACATTTTGAAAATGTATATTGTGCTACTTTAAGTTAAATTTGACCTTTTTGCTAATAAAGGTGTATTCTGACGCAAGGAATACCACATTTATGACTGTCCAAGGGCAATAGCCTACATTCTGAACTCGGTGGTCTCATGAGCCAGAAACTGGGACTTTGTAGGCCAGTTGAATGAATGAGGACTCACCTTGCCCGCAAAGACCCAGCCTCTAGCACACATTGAAATCACTGTCATATAACCCTATTGGTTTAATAATGTATGCGAACAGGACGTTTTTTTCCACAAATGGCATCCATTTAAACGTGGTCGACACAAATTGATTTACAAAATATAGTCGATTACTTCCGTATCCAACTCAGAACTCAGCTAAGCATAGCAATCATCTGAAATGCTTTAGGAAGCCTACATTATTAATGTGCCATTGTCTGCCGCTGTCTGGATAAGATATGGCTACGTATTTACCTTATTGTCCAATTGTCCACAGACATCTTTCAACTCAGACACGAAACGCGGTGGTGTCTGCATCCCTCGCCTTGGCCAGCAAGATGACTTCGCGCAGAAGACTCACTGGATTGAGCTGTCGCGAGGGATTTTAGCTGCGTGCGAAGTTGAAGTTCTCTGCTCATCACTCTGAACCACCGCCCCTCTCTCTGATCAGTTGCGCTGGTATTGCATGGATTCCAAATTTAGTAAGATTATCCTTTAGGGACGAATTGCACCATTTTTCTTTTGAAACAACTTGGACTGCTTTTTCATCATCAACGGAAGGAAGACGCAATAGTGGGACATATTTGAGCCAGGTTATCCCCAAAGCCTTTTGGAAATATCTGGGATCAATTTGATGTTCTCCTCCGGTCCGAGCGAACTCGTGTGCAACGACCACCGTCAATCCCTAAAATATCCACTCAGGAAAGAGACCCGCTGATGTTATTGCCATGTTGCAGCCTATGACCACGACATTACCAAGAGCTGGAAGGATTTGATATATGGTGTTGCGCCCTCGTGTTGGGACCTCCCCAAAATGGACTTCTGCAAAGTGGTAACCTGGTTTATTTTGAGCGCGTCACTCCGGCTCGTCTCCAATTATAGGTTTCCATTGCCAAGATTTGGCGCAGCAGTGTAACTGATATTCAGTGATTACGCACGAATAACAATAGAAATGTAGGCTACTTTCAATACAACAAAAGTATATATGCAATCATCCCTGAGATCTGTCAGCCGAGGTAAAGCCTTTATCTAGGGTAGAGTTATCTAGGCAACGCTTAGGAGAAGATAGAGAGTATTATTTCTAAGAAAAATAACGCCTAAATAATGCTAATTAATATTTTAGTTAATTTAAGGCCTGACATCGAACATGGAATTATTCATAAACATTTAGCAGCATGGTAGGCTCTATTACGTCTCTTTATAATTTCACCTCTTGTTCGGACATCAGGTCTTTTTGTGGTGTAGAGCGACCCCCTGTGGTGAAAGCATGCCTACCTCGAGCGGCACCTACTTGGCTACCTCCACGAAATTACTCGTATTATAACCGATATTAAGGAATTCATAATTATGAGCTAGAGATTACAGTTTTTATTTATTTATCTAGTGGTCATTGGAAAACGGTTCTGCTTTGACTGGGGATGGGGTCACTGAGAAATGGCTGGGCAGGATTTATATATATATAATATAAAGCCTATATACACATTTTGAACGCTTGTGCGCTTTCAATTTTACCATCATCTTAAATGCAAAGGAACTTAACAAAGCACGCCACAACAGACAGCTCCGACCTTCAATAGCCTATATGACAGCCCTGAGTCCCACTGCACTGCGAACTCCTCTGCCATAGATTGTTGAACATAGTCGCCGTATGAATCGGCTGAACCACTGAGAAGCGCGCCGCGGAGGTAACGCGTAGAGACGCACCGGGCTGACCGCCGCGTTTTCACATCACGCCCTACTTTCCTTGCGTGGTGACGCTCTCGCACAGCAGCAATGTTGCCGTCTTGGGACCCGGAGACAGCGACTTGAGAACAACACACAAATTATCTTTCTCTCACATCAGTGTTACGGATGTCCGTCTTTATTACCACAGCGATAGTATTAACCTCGGCAATCCCTCGGTGAGTAGCCTAATGTTCGTTTGTGCGCAGGACCAATCGTCGTCAAATATCGCGGGTGACATATGCGAACTTTGGCAGGACTTCTGCACTGATGGAAGGATGATTTGTTGATGTGGCATCGAACTCTTACCATTAGTTCCCGCTTGTTGTTGTTGTTACAATGTTACAAGGCAACGAGTGTAGTTGAAGATAGGGGAATGAGGATTATGTTCAAGGCGGCGTGGCTGTACGCCCATCTGTAACCAATTGCCCGTTCCGCATCAATGTAAAGTTTATAACAGATCAATTACTCTCACGTGATTCTCAGATTAAAATGGCAGGAGACGAATTTCCTCATAATTGAAAGAAGAAAGCCTGTGTCTGTCCGTGATCTTAGAGGGGCGTGGGCGTTGGGGCGCTGATGACTGCTCTCTTGTGGCAGGATGAGACGCGGAAGGCCTTGGATAATGGCTATAAAAGGCACATGACATAATAGTGCTCAATCTCTGTCCGTATAACCATCTCTCATATGTACAGGATACGGGTACTCTGTACATATGACGAATAAACCTACTTGAACTTTAATTCACAATAGTAACTCTAGCCTTTGTTGCAATATACAAATAACTTGTCTCTCGGGAACCTTCATTATCCTATGAAGTGCCCGGCGTAGGCCACTGGACGCTCAGAATCCTGACCTAGTTTGCAATTCAAACTCTGTCTAAAAATACACACAAAGTTCCCTCAAATTCCCCTCATCAGCCAGCCAGTCTGCCATATCTACTGGGTGAATGAATATCCACCCGTCTGTTCCTGTCTCTGCCCCACCAGGAAGCGTGACGTAGCCGGGCCTGTAGTCGGCGGACGCAGGGGGGGTCCCGGCGGGGGGTCGCGACCCTCTCGATGGTCTCCCCCACCATCAAGGCGGTGGTTGACGCCGCGTGGGCGGTGTGGAGCATCGGCGCCTCCGTCTACGACTACTTCCAGACCAGCGCCATGGAGGAGCGCATCCACGCGCTGGAAGACGTCATCACCATCCACCAGTGCGTCATAGGGATGCTGTCCGCCGGACTGGTGGCTTTGGTGTCCTACATACTGTTCAGGAAGCACTGAGGGGAACGGCGAGGGGGGGAGGGGGCGTGGGGTTGACCACATGGCCGCGGTCTCGCGTCTCGCTGCAGACACGCAGCCAATGGTGAGTCGGCGCCAAAGTACGACATTAATGCGCTGCCGCCCCCCCCGGGAGGGCCGTCCCAAGACACGGTTTTAACTCGGGGCGACGCCGAAACCGCCGTGGCATCTCTCGTCCGTCACTCAAAGGGATCATGAAGTAAATGGGTTCATAAGTAACGATGCTCACAGTCACATCCCCGCCTTAATACGCCTGATGTGGTTGGACTCTCTATTCTTTAATGAATAACGTTGTTTTTGAATAGTGTCATGTTTGTACTGATTGCTCTCTACTAGCATGTCAGACCCATGGGAATCCCCATTTTAAAAAACGTGGGATTATGGGTGGGATTATCCTAAACCACTTAGCAGGCATGGATGAGAAGATGGGGGACTGCTCTCTCCTTCTCCCCCAGGGCTGGAGAGCGAGAGAGACAGAGGGAGAGAGAGACAGAGAGGGAGAGAGAGACAGAGAGGGAGAGATAGACAGAGGGAGAGAGAGACAGAGGAAGAGCAATGTCATGGGTAATGTAATTTCCAGATGAGGGTTTATATAATGGATTCAGAGAGCCATGTGTGGGCTGGAGGGTCATTAATATGAATGCGCTGTAGATTGTCACAGTTTAGCAGATTGTACGGTGTTGCTGTCCTCTCCCTGTCTTCCGTTTGGTCTGGGCCCACTTTCCCCTCATTGTACTATAGTTGTTCTTCAGAAACATAAATTAGAAGTAGCAGGTTAAAACGACATAGTATAAGTTAAAATTGCTTCATCGGTCTTTCATGGTACTTAATAAATATACTGTAGATGTATGACGAGCACAAAACCAGGAACAAGAAAGAGCATTTCAAAGTGTCCTTAGAAACAGAAGCCTAAATCAAATCTATTGGAATGTAATGGCATACTACTGACCAAGTGTTTATAAGTGGTACATTTAATAACACTTGTGTAATTAGATTTAATAATATGTTATATTGTAAGCCAACGGTTTTAAAATAAAAGTATGACAAAGCAGAGAAAAATGTAAGTGTTTAGTCTCCTGTAAAGAATATAGCCTACAGGGAGTGCTAATCTTTGACATAATTATGTGCAAAACGGGTTCTGCCTATACTATTTTATGACATAATGAATATTTAAAGTTTGCAGCACTTCTGATAACAAACTACCTTCATTTAATGCACAGCCATTCACTAACCAATCACCAATGTCTGTTTATAGCACTGGTTGGTGACTGGACCTACTGCTATTGTTCACAGGGACAAGGCCATCTGTAACTTAGCCCAGGTTAGCCTGGTGTAGGACGGGTCAACTAGAGTGTATTAATATTAACAGAACGTGTTAGAATCTCCATTATCTGACTCCATTTTAAATTACTTAATCTGTGCAAAGCCTATCTTATTGTTGGTTAAACTACAGCAAGAATGGTCCAAGTGATGTTAGATCAAGTCTATTTATTACAATGCCATTGAGTAAAATCAATTACAAGGCACATGTTACAGATGAAAGGTTTAGGTCCTACCCTCCTCTACCATCATGATGTGAGATTAGTGGGACAGAGAAAGAACCCACGGCAAATGAGGAGCCCAAGAAAGGGCTAGGAACATGAGAAAGACAGAACAATGGTCTATATTCCCTTTTATATCCAACTCTACTATCAGAATTCAAACTCAGTTGCTTTGAGGATGCCCAATAACCAGTTGGCTCTTTTGCATATGTGATGGGGACAGGGTGTCCCCCACTCTGCATTACCATGTAGCTGTGTGTGTGTGTGTGTGTGTCCTGGTTGTACCAGCACTTCTGTGCTGACTGAAAGATTATTGTAATGTCTAAGAGAGACCACAAAGGGAACATCCCAAAGTAAAGTTTTATTTTGTGTTATGTTAACAGCAACTAAGTTTGTGTTTCAAATGCATAATAAATGTATAATTCTCAGAACTGAAGAAACATGTCCTCAAAGTTACTAGCTGGCACTGACGCTAGCATCAAGCACTAATTAATGTATACAAAATGTTTGGAAATGTAAATAACGGCTTTAATGAAAATGTAAATTCACAATGTCTGACTCTTCATAAGACAATTCTAACAGGAACTGTTCTCCCATAAGGAGTTGATAGACAAGACATCGTTGGAATGGTCCATCTCTGGGACCAGACGGGGGTATTCCCAGTTGTGCCCTAGATGTGTCCAGTCTGCAGTAAGGTGTACTGGGTGATGAATCTCTCCACACCCTCCCCCTCCAGCATCTTCATGGCCCTCCAGTGGATCTTCCCGCAGTTCTCTGGTTGGCCGTGGGGTCCCAGCTCCTCTTTGATGTAGTCCATCCACAGACCTGTAGGGCAGCAAACACACTTAAGACAGTCCACTCACTTCTGTTGTCCAACATTTTCAGCACTCATAACCTGGTCTATGGAACCATTGCTTGATTCACATTAACATCAATGTTAACTGACATGCAGTGTTGGTTTCAGTTGGGAGAGTGGACTGGGTAATATTTGACTTGGAATAGTGCTCCTTGGATTGCGATTTCATCTTGGCATACGTACACATACAGTTTATACATGATATATATTTTTCTCTTACCATCATCTGTAGCGCCAAACTCTCTCAGGGCTCTCTCGTAGAAATCCCTCAGGTTGCTCATCTTTGGAGACTCCTGAGGGAATAAAGAACATCAGTCCGGTCAGCAACAAATGTTTTGACAGCAGAGCAACATTCTCTACCATTTTCTAAGAACCCAGCCCAAACAGTAGTGCCAACTGACAACAGTTAAAACAAATGCCATCTTTTTGTAGACAGTAAGAGTATGTGCCAATGTGGTTGAACAAAGAGTTGGTTTGCGATTGTGGGATGTGTGGGATATGGTTTCCTCTTGTACGTTGTGACTTGGCAGACTCACTTGTTTCTTCTCGATCTGGATCATGCTGGTGAAAAACTCCTTGGAGAAGGGACGGTTTTCATGTAAACTAAAACAACCGGAAATTCAACATATCACTTTAATATTGCAATGGACCATTTCAATGATTAATCTCGTTGCGATGCGTAATGAATCTTAAGGTGAATGACAGTTAGTTTGTACCTAGTGAAGGTCTTCCTGGCTTTCTTGTAGCCTCCGGACATGTACGACCACTCGAGGTATTTCTCTTTCATTGCCATGGAAACAGACGGCACTGGCGAAAGGAGACCTGGCTGAGAGCAGAGAGCATTTATTCACTTGAAGAACCCCATTCACTCTCTCATCTAGTCACACAGAACCCCATTCACTCATCTAGCCACACAGAACCCCATTCACTCTCGTCTAGCCAGACAGAACCCCATTCACTCTCGTCTAGCCAGACAGAACCCCATTCACTCTCATCTAGTCACACAGAACCCCATTCACTCTCATCTAGTCACACAGAGCCCCATTCACTCTCTCATCTAGTCACACAGAACCCCATTCACTCTCATCTAGCCAGACAGAACCCCATTCACTCTCATCTAGTCAGACAGAACCCTATTCACTTTCATCTAGTCAGACAGAACCCCATTCACTCTCATCTAGCCAGACAGAACCCCATTCACTCTCATCTAGTCACACAGAACCCCGTTCACTCATCTAGTCAGACAGAACCCCATTCACTCTCATCTAGCCAGACAGAACCCCATTCACTCTCATCTAGCCAGACAGAACCCCGTTCACTCTCATCTAGTCAGACAGAACCCCATTCACTCTCATCTAGTCACACAGAACCCCATTCACTCATCTAGTCACACAGAACCCCATTCACTCTCATCTAGTCAGATAGAACCCCGTTCACTCTCATCTAGTCAGACAGAACCCCATTCACTCTCATCTAGCCAGACAGAACCCCATTCACTCTCATCTAGTCACACAGAACCCCATTCACTCTCCCATCTGGTCAGACAGAACCCCATTCACTCTCATCTAGTCAGATAGAACCCTATTCACTTTTGTCTAATCAGACAGCAACAAGTCCAGGTAGACAAAACTCACTACCTGTTTCAATACTCAGTGAACAGATTTTAACTTTGGTTGGCTTTCTATTCCTGTCTCAGTCTGTTCACAGGGCCAGGCTTTATATTATGACTAGGACTCAACATTTTTCCTATGACTTATGACCTGGTCATGGTCACAAAAACCTCCATGTGACGCTTGGGTGCTGTATTGACAGGTAGACTAATAAAGTGACAAGTTACTGCTTAGTGTTAACAGACCAAAAGCAGGCGACAGATTCGTCCTGGTGGTAAAGTACCTGAAACAGCGCTTCGGTCTCCTCCGGACTCTGTGACATCACGCTCCACTCCACCCGGAGCAGCCACAATGGCAGGCTCTCCTGTCAAAAACACACGGGTACTGTTAAGACAGACACCCAACCTGATCTCGGACCAGTTTATACCCTATCCCGCTCCAACGGCTAGCCAAACATACAACATATCACTGAGATGGGAACCAGCATAATCAAACGCCAGGTGACAGACTGCTTTTTTTTCCCGGCATGGGACTTTTATTTTGAAATCAACTTTGAGACAATCCCTGTGGGCCCCCATATCATTTCTCAACTCACACCCAAGAAAAACAGTGTCACTGAGGCAGGGAGTTATATAAGCAGGGGGGGAGGGAAGTTATCGTAATCCCTGTCAGCTACTTCTCATTAGGCCTTGCGAAAGAACCACCAAAACAATGACTACTGCTTCGACTACTACTTTAATCTCAACGGGTCTAAACCAAAATGAAGGTTAATGACATGCATTACTACAGAAACCTGTGTGTTTGTGCATCTGTCAGTTAACATCAACGTTGCTATGGTTCAGGGTAGAACCAGGGTGAAAGGCCTGATCTTCCCCTATCGAACCTTAACAATTACAGTGGTGTAGTGGAGGGTATATGGAGTTATCCATGGACCCACAGGAAACCCACTTCTCTAAACACCACTAACGTAAAAACGAACATTTCTGCTACAGTACACCCATTTCTTTAGTCGGAGGATACTCATATCTTTAGTCACAACTGACAGGAGCTCAGTGACTAGGGTGACAAGTTAATTCTACTCTGGTCGTCTGATTCAGAAAAGAAAAAAAAAAATCTCTGGAGGAGGAAGTTAATATTCTACAGGAAACTAATTGGGCCAGGGAGCTGCCCCATTTAGAGTGTAGCGGAGGGAGAGTGCGAGCGCACCTTGGGATTCACGTGTGTGAGCGCTTCCTGGAATAGCCTGCCCGCGTCGCCGCTCCCCAGCTGCACCAGCGTCCGCAGGCACAGGCTCCACGCGCCCACCGATTGGCTGTGGCGCTGGGCGGCTGCCGTGGCAACCCGGGCCGTCCCCTCAGAGTCCCCTGCGGAGAGCAGCGCCTGGAGCTGGACGGACGGAGGGAGGGAGAGACAGGCGGAGAGAGAGAGATGGACGCTGGGAATAGAGGAAGACGTCGTTTTCGTGGTATTGTCAGAGCGCGTCGCCAAGGTTCTTACCCAGTTCTTATAAAGGTCCTCCTTCAGCAACGAGGCGTCGTGAGCGCGCTGAAGTACCGCCAGCAGCCTGTCCTGCCTCTGAAGACACACACACGCACGCATCAAACACTGCTCCGATAACACCCCTCACACACCTACTCGTCATATCAATAGCAGACGCAACAAGGTGACCCGTTACCATTGATGAACACTGAGATCTAACGATACCTTGTCCTTCAGCTCCTGGACATTGGTTTTCCTCTTGGACCTCTCCAGGCAGAAGGAGACGTAGCACGTCCACATGGCCTCTGGGACACAGTGGAGACCGGTGTCATTACATGTATGGTTTTACAATATTTAAATTGAAACTAGCCGACTAAGCCCTTCTAAACTCTTGCATTGTGACATTCCCCTAGCAGTGAAATAAAGTTATGTGCCAGTGAGTGTGTATGCGCGCGTTCCTGTGGTGTGTGTGTGTACCTGTGTTGAGGCTCTTGACCGCCTCCTCGTAGACCTGGCTGCATCGCTCCTCTCGGCGGGCGATGTCCGAGGCCCGCGCCACCGCGCTCTGAAGCTCCGCCCCTGACCCCGCCTCCAACTCGCGCTTCGCCATGAAGTCCCACGTGACGCTGTCGTCCGCGTGCTTGCCCTGCAGGCTGGAGACACAGGGGGACACAGGCACAGTGAGTGTGTATGTGTGTGTGTGTGTGTGTGTGTGTGATGGAGTGTATGTTTGGGGCAATGACTGTCTTAGGGACACCCTAAAGGCCATCCATATAAAATGCACTCCCCCCCACACTTTTTCCCTTTTTAATTGCGCCTTACTCTTGAATCATCATGTCCTGCAGTTCTTTGGTGAAATCAAAGATGCCGGCGATGCTCAGAAGAGAGAGGATGAAATCGGCCCCTGGGGAGATGGGAGAGGACAGAGTGAGCACCCCGGAACACACATTCTCACAGGTAACGGCAGCGGGGCCGGTGGGGCCGCGTTGACGGACTGAGGAGGACGCAGGACGCTGCGTGTGGAGCGGTGGCTCACCCTGGATCTTCCCCGTAGCGTCCCGGTAGACCACCTCGGCCAGTTTCCCGCTCAGGATCTCTGGGGAGAACTCGTACTCCCCCTGAGACGAGGAAAAACGACGTCGATTTGATTAAAGGATGTGTATTCTGACAGGGCAGGGTTCAAGATGTGTACACTCTGCTCAATATAGGCTGAAAAAAGACTGTGTGTGTGTGTGTGTGTGTGTACTCACCAAATCCATCTTAGCCTGCTCCACCTCCTTCTGCTCTTTCCTCAGTTTCTCAGCGTGCAACAGCTCCATTCGGAAGTACTGACCACACACACACACACACAGGTCATTACAAGGTCATTTCAACAGTACTCCTGGCACAATCCAATGCCATTACAATACAGGCTAATCTGTATTCAGAATAACATATTTCCTCACTGGGTGGTTCCGGTTTCACTATATTTTTGCTTTGAAAACTAATATGGCAGCTCTTTGATTTGTTAAACTACAACTCCCATCTCTAAACCTTAACCCATCCTCCCCCTCACCTCCTGGTAGACCTTCCTGTTCTCGGGATGAAAGCGTAGGGCTCGCAGGAAGAGAAGCCTGGCGCTCTCGGACGCGTTCCTGTCCTCCATCTCCGTCTTGGCCGCCATGATCCACAGGGCTAGAGGGAGGGAGGGAGAGAGGGAGAGAGAGAGAGAGAGAGAGAGAGAAAGAGAGAGGTGGTAGGGAGATCTGCTAGTTCTGCTCACCCAGAACCATAATCCACTCATAACTAGAATGAACCAGTGAACGAGAGGTGACTTCTACCTGGTTTGTCAGGGTGGATGGCCAGCATCGCCGAAAAGACCTTGCTGAGTTGACCCTTCGTGTTCTGTGTGAGGAGATGGGAGAATGTTTGACAAATACCGGAACACTCAGTACTACTCATGCACAATTTTACTAATTCAACATAAGTTCCATTGGTTGGGGGAAAAAATTAGCACATACCCATTTCTTACAAAAGGCAACGTGAGAGAGCCACAACTTAAGATCATCCTGGGGAAGAGAGATTCACAGTTACTTTAAACAACTCGTATCGGAGATTCCTGCTTGCTCCAAGAATAGAGGCAGTTGGTCATTTGTCATTAGCTAGTACTACTGTACATCTAAAAGGCTGGTTCAGTCCATTACCTTCCATTTGTTTGTTGCCCTCCTGAACACCTTGTTAATCCTGTCGACGATGGCAAACTCAATCTCCTCTCTCTTGAAGGAGTAGCTGATACGCTGAAAACGGATTCGAGAGGAAATGTACATGTTAACGAAAAATTGCAATACTTGAATTTTCACATGTAGATATTGCTTCATTGTTAAACCCACCATGAATCAGTCAGATCGGAGTTCAGATCAGAGAGCAGTATCAGAGTTCACATCAGTCAGATTTAACACTTACCGATCTTCTCTTCTTGATCAGCTCTAAGACGTTGATTTCATACTATTATAAACAAGAAAAAACGTTGGTTAATCTTTTTCACCCATTCACAACTCTTATTAACGAGATATTGACAATTGGCACTCACCTGAATGTATGAAATGAAGTCATCTTTACTGAGGATCAGGCGGTGGAGTTTGTATTCCAAGGCTGTTGCTCTTCTGAGCATGGATCTGCAATAAGCAATACAAGCCTTCACTATTTCAGTCGTAGCTACTGATTTATGAGTGAATGTTAATACTGACGTATATGACAAGAAAATAATTAATGAAATTTTATAATGGTGCGATTTCTGTGAAGGCTACTTGAGATCATAATAGCCAACGTCAGCTACAGTATATGGAAAAGAACGTGATCTTACTTGACTTCTTTCTTGGTGAACAGTCCCACTCTCTCCAACTGCTCAAGCTCGGGGATCCTGTCCTCCAGTCGCTGTTGGACGATCTCCGCCATCGTTCACCTCACTGGGTCAGTGGCCCTACACGGACTGACTGCTGCTGCGGGGAATGTTATTTTTGTTTCTTAAATGGCACAGAAAGGAGATCGGTAGCGTGTAAGCTAGGTAGCCATTTAGCAGAGTCTCATCACTTTCCACATGTGTGGAAGTTGTGACTGCATAACTTCCGGTTCCGTCAAGTTTATTACTCCGGGTGGAAACGAACAACGTTCAGCCAAAGTAGCAGTCCTGACTTTATCATAGCGAGGGAAAACAGCAGGAAAGCCACAGTCCATGAGCAGATACATTAAATGTACAAAAGGAAAACCTTGATTACCACATCATTACAAATAAATAGCTACATCATCATGTGGGATTGATTTGCTCCATATCCACAAGTGACCTGCCTGTTTGGGTTAATGGATTTATAGGATTAATAGGATTCAATTATTATATTTAATTATTTAATTATATTTTTTACCAAGCTAAACATTGTGCAAACAACTAATCTGTTCAAGTCCCATGTTCATAGACCAGATTTCCCGCAAAATCGTTGAAAGCGAGAGCGCGTTATGTGTCATTTACTGTCGTTTCCAGCCAATCACAACTCTCAGATTCCATATCACAATTTCTATTGGTTGAAATGTGCTGCCGAGACGTCCAGTCAAACCGTAGAATTTCAACTATAACGTGCAGATTTTACAGGAAGTTTTCCACATATTCAATAATACAATCGTTTAGGCCTTTATGTGTAGTGTTTGCATATATGGTAGCTTTGTTACAAAGGTGCGGGGGAAAATATTCGGGCCCTTCGGATTGTGTTAGTCAACTATGCTAGCCTAGCTATCAGCATCTCCTGCTTCATTGCCTTTTATTTCATGGGCAGCCTGTGTTGTTGGTGAGTCTCAGCAGGCTAGCTGCTAGCTAATGTGGCTAACGCTAGCTAGCTAATCCTCCTGCCCTAAAGCTTTCTCTTCTCGGACACTGCTGTTTATATTTATAGCTCAAGATAACAATAGCCATAGACTCCTACATCGATGTTAAAGTACGGACCTTTCTTATTTTCTACTAAAATGAAAGAAGCCAGATCTTCCAAAGCCCGTTTATCTTAGCTAGGACTAGCCCTGCTAGCTAAGCTAACTTGCTGGCTAACTGGACAGTTAGCCACATTTATGTTGGTAATGTTGCCTTTGTTTTGTATTGGCCTAAATAATCTCTCCCCTGTCCTTGTGTTGTCCTGTGTAAAGCGCTCAGGAGAAGCTAAGCTATGAGCGGGGCCAGCTGTAAAGCCAACGGCGCCGTGTACCCGGCCTCGACAGGCGTGATGAACTCGGTGAAGAAGCCGAAAATGGAGCAAATTCAGGCCGACCATGAGCTTTTCTTACAGGCCTTCGAAAGTAAGATAGCTAGCTTCATTATTCTTACATTCTTAAAATAATGCTTTCCATATTCCTCTGGATAGCCAAATATAAGGATTGTGTTCCTTATTTTTAATGGGAACGGTAGAGCTTAGATAATACAGTATTTAACTTGCCATGCACATCATGGCTGAACTGAGGCCTTACTGAACTTGATAATGGGCAAGAGTGCTGGCTAATTCTCTAGTCCCAAAGTATTGATTGTAGACTTAATCTCTAAGGGGTGTCTGCTAATACGCAAATTATTATAAATAACGGTTATATTATCATCAAATCAATTTACATTGTTCAACAGTTTATGAATAACATTATGGTGTCTGCCTTTTCAGAACCAACTCAAATTTATAGGTTTCTCCGCACAAGGAACCTGATTGCAGTAAGTCAGTCAACTTTTCTTCTTGTTGAGACAGACTGTTCTCTCACTTAATCTGGGTGCATTAATGATTAACCAACATATTTTTCCATTCTAGCCCATATTCTTGCACAGGACGCTCACCTTCATGTCCCACAGAAACACTCGAACAAATGCCAAAAGGTAAAATATTGTGATATTATAAAATAAGTTGTTCATTCATTGATCTGGAAGGAATCTGATTTGTCTCGTACTATACTATTGATAGTCTCCAGTGAATGCTGTAAAACTGTATTTATAGTACTGTGCGTCCTGATGAAGTCTTTTGCGTTTGAACCTGAATTCCCAGGAAAACCTTCAAGGTGGATGACATGCTGCAGAGAGTGGAGAAGATGAAGGGAGAGCAGGAATCTCACAGGTAAGCCACGCGCTGCAGAAGTATTCAGTTTGATGAGATTACAGAAGGCGTTCTTTTATCAGTTTAAACATGACTGAACGGTATGTTTGTCTGCGCAGCTTGTCATCACACCTCCAGCTCACTTTCACTGGATTCTTCCACAAGGATGGTGGGTGTTCATTTAATGTAGAGATTTGTATATTCAAGTAAAGGCTCTACAGTTTAAAAAGCACTGAGGATTTATTAAAAACATTCAACTCTCTTTCCCAACAGAAAAGCCATCTCAGAATTCAGAAAATGAACAAAACTCAGTTTCTCTAGAGGTGCTACTTGTAAAAGTCTGCCATAAAAAAAGAAAGGTAAAACATCTATTTTTGTCTCTTTCGTTCCCTCAACAACCACGTCTGATGATTCACAGACGCCGATTCCCCAGTCGTGCCCTTACAATCTCTCCTGTGTGCGTTCGTGTTCGTAGGATGTCAGCTGTCCCATCAAGCAAGTGCCTACAGGTAAAAAGCAGGTGCCTTTGAATCCTGACTGCAACCAAACCAAGCCGGGCGCCTACCCCTCCCTGCTAGTGTCCAGCAACGAGTTTGAGCCCAGCAACAGCCACATGGTCAAGTCCTCCTCGCTCCTGTTCAGGGTCTCGCGTACAGGCAGGAGGGACATCAACGGCTTGGTCAACGGGGAGGCCAACGAGAACATAGGTTAGCGTTTATACCGCATCGCTGCGGCTTATAACTGCTCATGAGGAGCCTACGACAAGCTTATAACCTCACCCATGCTGGGGGGACCTGGCTATGGATATCCAGTGTCGGTGTTTTAGCGAAGCAACGATACTCGATACCGCCTCGTCTTTTAGATAAGGAAGAACAACAACTCCGGGGCGGCAGATGCTGCTGTTCTTCAGTTGTTTCTGCCCCCCGGACGTTTGAGTGGGCGGAGCCTCCATTTTAAGATGGCGTTTACGGTGAATCTTGCAGATGTGTCGGAGACACCGAGCAGGAAGAAGAGGAGCAGCTCCCACAGAGAGGAGGGGGAGACCACAGAGACCTTTGTTGCACAGATGACAGTCTTCGACAAGAACAGGTAATCCCCCCCCCCCCCCCTTCTGTGCGTTTCCGTCCGCTTGGTCGCCGCGCCCGGTGTTTCCTGGCGCCGTGCGGACCTGTTGTTCGACGAACAGCGGCTGGATGCCGCGGGGCTCCGCTAACGTGATCCCCCACACTGTCTGCAGGAGACTACAGCTGCTGGATGGAGAGTACGAGGTCTCTATGCAAGGGATGGAGGACTGCCCTCCCAGCAAGAAAAGAGCCACATGGGAAACCATTCTGGATGGCAAGGTGTGTGTTTGACAAATACACAGATAGATAGATAGATAGATAGATAGATAGACAGACGAGGAAGAACAGGAACTATATACATCCATGAGTATAGTATGGAATAGAATAAAAACAATAAACATATGTACATACATACATCCAGTCTGTATAAATATATATATATATATGTCTAGGAGTACACATATATTCAGGCTGTATAGATAAATCTAGTATATACATACACACATGCACACCTCCAGAACGCTCAGGCACTGTTACAGTATACAGTCTGATGGCTGCTGGCACAAAGGAACGTCTCAACCGCTCCATATTGCACCTGGGTGGGATGAGCCTGTGGCTGAAAGTGCGCCCCAGCTGGTTATAGAGGGGATGGGAGGGGTTGTCTAGAACAGTTTGTCCCTCATCCTCCTCTCCACCACAGACTCCGGGCTCTGTGTGTGTGTGTGTGTATATATATATATAGATAGATAGATAGATAGATAGATAGACACACACACATATATGTATGTATGTGTGTGTATATATATATATATATATATATATATATATATACATATATAGATATATATATATAGATATATATATAAAGACACATGAAACACCTCAGGAAGTATGAATAAGACCCAAAATCGAATGTGAAAGCACAGAGGTGTTTTTGTGTCCCGTTCCCACTCCCTCCCCACAGAGGCTGCCTCCGTTTGAGACCTTCTCTCAGGGACCCACGCTCCAGTTCACCCTGCGCTGGACGGGCGACGCCAGCGACAAGTCCACTGCCCCCGTGGCCAAACCCCTGGCCACCCGCAACTCAGACGGCTCCAGCCCCGTGGAGAGCAGGACCAGCACGCTCAAAACTGCACCACTGGGTACGAGATGCACAGTGAAACACTTACATTCATATTCTCACCCCCCCCCCATACACACACACACACACACACAGTAGTCGTACTAGTTCAGAAACGTCTTGCGCCCAATGACGACTCTGTGTCACTCGCGTGACCCAAATTGTACCATCCAACCTAGTCTCAACGCCAGACCTGCGAGAGTTCTTGCGTTGATACGCTACGTAAACTGCGCTAACTACTTTACTGCATGCTGCAGATCTCTCCACGGGTCTGGGACACTTCATGCTAAAAAGTTTTTATAATCCTGGGGGCACCAATCAGTATTGGACTTTCGTGTTACTGAGGCGCAGCCCATTTTTCGAACCACTCTCATTGGTCCTAAGCCCTGTCACACTTCCAATTTCGAACACAAGACTCGCCCTCAGAACCTGCGGGGGCGAAAGCATTCAGCCATACATTCAACCATACATTCAACCATACATTCAGCCATACATTCAGCCATACATTCAACCATACATTCAACCATACATTCAACCATACATTCAACCATACATTCAACCATACATACTGTACCTACATAGCCAACAGCTGTGACTGTGACTTAGTGGCTGACACTGAAGACCTCAGCCCTCGGCAGTTAGCGTTTTTTTTTGGGTGACGTTGCATCTTCTCTTCTTCCACCTCCCCTCCCCTCCCCCACAGCTGTGAAAGACTCCGTCGGCACAGACATGCAGCTGAGAAGAGAGCAGATCCTGTGCGAACCCCGTCAGAAGCTCCGCATATTTTATCAGGTAGGACGGCGGCGGCGGCGCCTTGACGGGACGGCGTCCGAACGGGGGGGTCGGGAGGCTGTCGCATCGCCGGCTTCCTGCAGCACTTAGCGATATTGGCCGGGTTTCCCAATAAAGAACCTTCTTAAGGAACCCTTTTTAATCAACCCTTTGCATGGGAGTTAAGAAGTACTTTGGAGTTAAGAAGCTTCTTAACTCAGTTAAGTGCTTCTTAACTCGTTCGGGAAACCCGGCCATTAACTCTTAACTCTAGTTCTGGTTGGCGACAGTTGATATGATAGACGCTTGATATGATGGCGCGCGTTCGACGGTGGATACTAACATTTTTGTGTGCAGGGTATGCTCTTCGAAGGAATTTAACTTTGTCTTTTTCCCCCCAACGTGAGACACGTTCAGCCTACAGAGTCCCACAGAACCAACTGTGGGAGTTGCAACCAGCCCGTTCTTACTTTTTCTTACTATTAATCACATTTCTTCTTACCGTTTCATGGTGTGTCCGGAAATATTAAAGCACTTTGAGCGACGTTTGCATGAAAAGTGCTACACAAATAAAGGTTATTACTACTTACTTAGTATGTACTTACTTCGTTTTTTGTCCCTGGCCAGTTCCTGTACAACAACAACACGCGGCAGCAGACGGAGGCGAGGGACGACCTCCACTGTCCCTGGTGCACGCTGAACTGCAGGAAGCTCTACAGCCTGCTCAAACACCTCAAGCTCTCGCACAGCCGCTTCATCTTCAACTACGTGGTGAGAGACCAGGGCTGTGTGTGTGTGTGTGTGCGCGTGTGTGTGCGTGTGTGTGTGTGTGCGCGCGCGTGTGCGTGCGTGTGTGAGAGACTACTTTCACTGAGTGTTTTCCTGTCGCTGCCCATGAGGTTCCGGCTGGGGTGCAGAAGTTATCTTTTATTCTCCACCAGACAAATTTGAATTTGAGAGACTTAATTTATTGCATTTTTTTTAATGCATGTGAATCACAGAATAATGAGACAACGTTAAGTAAGGCCAGATGGTCATTATCGAAAAATAAGATCCCGACAGTGCATTCGGTTTTGTAACGCACTGAAGGGCTCTTATTTTTCTATTTTGTTATCCCGCTTATTACACGGCTTTTTGCTAACGTCATTAATACTAATATTTATTTTGGCAGAGAAATGGCTCCCTGTGCTTGGGCAGTGGGCGTTCTCAGAGATTGGCTTGATGAGAGGGTTCACATACAACAGCCAAAACCGTTATGAACTGTTTAGAATTTTCAGCAACTTTCAGTCAACTTTTATCTGTCACCCATAGACATATAATGTGTTGCCCTTTGCAGCGGTCTATATTGCTCAGTTGCTCTTGACATCGGTCAATTATCAAGAAATAATTGATCGGTAGAATGCTCAATGTCCAATCAGAATCGAGTGTTTCAGAGAGCCGTGAGTAAAATTTTAAAAACCGTCCTTTTTATTTCTAAAGTAAGTTTAAGCAAGATTCTAAGAGAGAATATTTCTATATTTTTCATTTGGGCTGCGGAGAGTCAATAGGATCTTTTTTCAGTGGACTACGCAGAGTCAATAGACACGCGAGGATTGAGTTGAGACGAAATAGCGCTCACATCGGTTGCTGGATTTTCCCGGGTCATGTGGCGGGCACAACCATTTTTCTTTATTCAGGCGGCAAAGTGAATTCTAAACTAGTGAGTAAAGAAGTTTCCACCAACTACAGAGAAATACCATGGACTTTCAAGACCAAATTAAAAATAATAATAATATGAATTGCCTACAAATAGGGTGGCGACTGGGGGGTGGGGGGTGGCGCGAGGCCTTTTTTCGGGGGGTGGCCACCCCTTCGGAACCGCAGCAGTCTGCCACCCGTTCGTCCAGATAGCGGTTCCGTGTTTGACTTTTGGCTCGTCCTCCTCTTGTCGGCCGCAGCCTCACCCGAAAGGAGCGCGGATAGACGTGTCCATCAACGAGTGCTACGACGGCTCCTACGTGGGGAACCCTCAGGACATCCACAGCCAGCCCGGCTTCGCCTTCAGCCGCAACGGCCCCGTCAAGAGGACCGCCGTCACTCACATACTGGTGTGCAGGTAAAAAAAAAAGAAGCCCCCTCCCGTCCCTGCGGACTCCCGCCCCCCCCCTCTTGACCTGCTGTGATGTTTTGTCAGCGGAGGTGGTCTGCATCGACGAGTTCCATAGGTGTTTAGTTTTATAAGTGACTAGCCATGCGTTTTCTGCGGTCCGTATGTCCGGGGCGCCCGCTTGCTCGCCCGGCCCTTGTGTGCGCAGCGGGGCCCGCCGTAACCTTCGTCCGCCCTCCCCTCCCCTCCCCCAGGCCCAAGCGGACGAAGCCCAGCCTGTCGGAGTTCCTGGAGCCGGAGGACGGGGAGCTGGAGCAGCAGCGGACCTACGTCAGCGGACACAACCGCCTGTACTTCCACAGCGACAGCTGCGTGCCCCTGCGGCCCCAGGAGATGGAGGTGGACAGCGAGGACGAGCGGGACCCCGAGTGGCTGAGGGAGAAGACCGCCACGGTGAGAACCGAACCGGACCGCCGCTCCCACCCCTCCTTCCCACCAACCCCTCATGTTCCTCAGACACTCTTTTTTTTAATTATATTTTTGGGGGCATTGATATTAAATGGGACAGTGTAGAGTGACAGGAAAGGTGGGAGAGAGAGAGAGATGGATGACAGGCGGCACAGGGCCCAGGGCCGGATTTGAACCAAGGCCACTGCGATAAGGCCTAGCCTTCACGTGGTACGCGCCTTAACCCATGATCCACCGGGGCACCCCTCCTCAGACACTCTTGAGTGTGGGAGTACTACAGCCCAGTAGATGGAATTAACCATTCACTTATGTATCATAACCACCAGAGACAGGTTGAAGCTATGCTTATCTTCTTTTCTTTTTTTTAAAGATATTTAAAGGCATTTCTGCTTCATCGGGATAGGACAGTTGAGGGACAGACAGGATATGACAGTTGAGGGACAGACAGGAAAGGACAGTTGAGGGACAGCCACCGTGGGCGCCCCCCTGCTTATTGGTACAGCGAGGGGTCACGCCGCGGCTTTGAGCGCGCCCCGTCGCCAGCGTCTCCTTGCACGCTCGCCGGCCGCCGGTCTCACCATGTGAACGTTTCGCCCGCAGCAACTCGAGGAGTTCACCGACGTGAACGAGGGAGAGAAGGAGGTGATGAAGCTGTGGAACATGCACGTGATGAAGTACGGGTACGTTCAGTATGTAAAAACTTTTCCTTAACCTCCTCAGTTTATACGAAGCCATTTGAAAAAAACACAGAGGTCATAGCCAGCTAGACATAGCCAGATAAACATCTCTGTGGAAAAAAAGTAAAATTAAAAAATTAAAGTACATTTACAGGGTAGTAAAAACAGACATTCCAAGTAAAAGTTGTACGTGAAATTCGTAAGTTGTCCTCTTCCCGGTTGATCCGGCAGCTTCATCGCCGACAACCAGATGAACCAGGCCAGCATGCTGTTCGTGGAGAAGTGCGGCGCCTACATCGCCCGCCGCAACCTCTGCCGCAACTTCCTCCTCCACCTGGTCAGCATGCACGACTTCAACCTGGTGAGCGTGGCCACCATCGACCGCGCCATGGCCCGCCTGCGCCAGATCCAGGAGGAGCTGACCGAGGGGGGGGGCGGGGGCGCCGGGGCGGAGGAGGAGGACCGGGCGCTCATGGGCGGGGCCTGCAACGGCGCCTCCATGGCCGGCGGCGGGGGGAAACACGGCAAGAGGACGAAGAGCTCCGTCGCGGACTGATGGAGATGAAGATGACGACGATGATGATGATGATAATGGCGGCGGCCACGGTGGTTCTTTCCCACCCGTTGTCAGCAATCATTTATCAGCGTTCTTTGGTGCTTAATTGGATGGAGAGTGTTGTCAATAGATGACTTGACTCAAACTGGACAGATAAACAAATGTTCACACACACACACACACACACAGGTTTTTACAGGAGTAACCAAATATGGACAAATGTACACACTTTGAGGACAAGATCACGTTTTACCAACTCATTGTGAGCCAGTCGTCGTTGAGTTTGCGCAGACTGGCAATCGCGTTCAAGGTTTTAATCACGGCACGACGGCATTTGTTGTTGTGTTACTTTTGACAGCTGAGTGTGTGTAGTAAGTTGAGCGCTACACACTGGTGACAATTGTCGTCCCTCTTCATTTGTGCACATACAGTAACCCCTTGGACCCTTGTTATTCTTTTAGCTGATTCTAGCACTTGGTATCTGTATTTAGTGAATTGTTAACAACTTGAATCACGGTTTGCTTAATCTGCTGCCTCAGTTGTCAGATGCACCTCGTCTCCAATCCTCTGAAAGGTCGCTCTCTTTGGTTGGGATTTTAGTTGTTCATTTAACTCGGTCATGTATGTATGTATGTTATTCATGTGTTAGGTTGAGATATCCGGAGTAATTTTGAATAATTGAGCCTGTAAGATGGTCTCACAATAGGATGCCACGCATCTTTCTAGCCATCCTTTCATTCACCTACACACAGACACGTACACACCACACACACACATACACACACACAGCCAGCATGTCACTCCTGTGTAGACTACAGCTCTACAAAACGATACCAATCTCCAGTATGGACGTTCACGGACAAGCGCTAGAACGTTCCTTTATGTGATTATGAAGGGGTTTGGGAGCGTTCGGATGGGATTGCTCCTGGCTTCATAAACAGGGGTTAGAGAAATGAGTGTTGCTCAACACTTCGGGACACACTTTGTACACATTGTAATAATGTCAATATCTAGTTATATCCCATTGTGAATCTGATAATCACTGATAATGAACTTGTTGGTTGTTTCTCCTTCTCAAAGCAATATGCTGTATGTTGGGTTGTAAGATCCTAGTTCATGTGTCTGTCCTATTAGGTGCAGTTGATGCCAAAGGTGGATGGGTGGTTTTTCATCAAACTCCTAGTTCTGCATTATTTTATCTTTTTTTCCCCCTCTTTAGTACATTTCAGACTTGAAATGGCGAGCGCTAAAAGCCTTAGTTCTATTGTATCGTTGTGTGTGCACAAACTGAATGAAACCATACTTTTTTTTTTAGGAATACCTTGTCTGGTCAGATCCACGATTCCTGTCACAACCCTGTGGAACACTTCTGTCCCATATGCAGGCTTTGATCTTTAGGGAAGGGGAGAGGCGATTAATTCATCACTATCTTGTAAACTTTGGATATGGGGATTTTTATATTTAAAATAAAGTTCATTTGACCTTGTTCAAGAGCATTGTTTGATGCTTGTGTTCTCAGTAACACAATTTCATATGTCCAAATGATTTTTTTTGTGTGTGGGGGGGGTCCATAGCCAATGAGATGTACAGATAAATAGGCACGCCTATGACGTTTCTTTCTAGCGACCAACTTCCTCGTTTGAACTCGCTGGTACGCTGAAGAAGGAGGAAAGAGTTCGTGTCTGAATAGCCTACTATCACCACAATCTCAGTGGGCTACTGGTTGCACGTTGTGGCCATAAACGTTCGCCAATAACAGTCGGTATATTCCTACCTTTATGAATTGCGTGAGAAAACATTTAAAGAGTGAATCCGTGAGGCGGAGGTACGGGCGCTGTTCGCTAGGCAACAATGTTCATTCATCATCAAGTGATTTCAGAGCATCTTTCTGTTGTCAAGTAGCATGCAAATTATTATAGTGAAGCAAGCTACAGTGTTACTTACAATAGTGTTATACCTTGGCAGTTTTGTGCATTTTCTACATAGCTTGATATAACTAGTATTAGCTACAGAACCGAAGATGAAACAGTAGTGCTGGACATTTCCCATTCAATTCAAGATTGAGTGGAGCTGAAATTAATCGATACCTTATTTCCATTCAAGGGACATTAAAGCAGCCATGTAGACATTAAACCGAGAGAAAAAAATATGTGTGAACATTCAGCTATACCACCTGGCTGTGTTCTTGGCAATGGAAGTGAAGTCAGGGGCTGTACTGTCCAGGGCCAAGGACATCCGAGAGTACTTCAGAACAGCCTCACCTCAACAGCACTTTGGAAATGAGAGCCTTTCTTCCGAACCGCCAGTGAACAACAAAATAAATAGGACATCATGGGACATGGAGCCGGTTCCTACGTCAAAGAGCAAGCTGAGTCGACGAAGACCCAACCCCGAAAGAAAGCCACGGCAGTCTGCCAGCGCGGCCGAGGAGAACCCTTCAGACCCATATGATGTGATAGTCATTTCAGAGTCTGGATCCTCCGGTGACGGCACACCGTTCAGGAGGAGTAGGGGAGGAAGAGTGGCAGGTGTTCTGGGCAACAGTGCTGCAATTGAGGACCCCATGTATGGGAGGAATTCTTCAACAGCAGCAGATATCGTATCTAGAAATTTGCCTGAGGATACAGACAAGACGTTGGCCCCCATTTTCACCAGGAAAAGGGATTCGAAGAGTGAAGGGACTCAATGGAATAGTTACAAACAGAGGCAACACCCTAAACCTTCAATGATAACCAAGTCCAACGTGTCCCTGTTGACAAAGTCTAGTGTGGTCCCCGACAAGCAGGATTGGGAATTAAAGGTCATTGAGTCCAGTTCAGAGTCTCAATACAGCACCACTAAGAGGGAGAAGTTAACCACTTCCTCTGGGTCCTCTGGCTGGAGAATGGAGCTGTCAGAGCCGGTCAGAGAGAGCTGTCCTGAGGAGATCCGAGAGTCAAACCCACCGTTTCCAGTCAAACTAATCTTTGCTGCACTATGGAAGAAAGACAAGCAACACGTACAACGTCTAGAATGCCCTGGTAAGATTGGGAGACTTTGATGACACTGGCGCCGTTGATTTTTTATTTTTTATTTATTGTAATGTCTTCATACGGTACTGTGTATGTAATTATCACTTTGTGTACCGTTACAAATGTTGCACCACCTTCATTTCCATCAGGGGCAGAGAAGAGCCCGACCTCAAGCATCCCTCCACCCTCACAAAACCCAGGGGGAGAGAAGCGGAAATTTCCTGAAAATGACAGCGAGGGCTCGGAGGTGGTCCCCAAGCGCGGGAGGACTAGCTGTGAGGAGTCTGAGGCCATCATCGAGGTCCGTGGTTCCTCTTCAGAACCAACCATGAGGAGGGGCTCCACGGTGGTTCTGGGTAGGGGGCAGCCGAGGAGGACCAGACTGAGCCGGACACACCGACTCAGGCAGCGCCAGCAGACGGAGACTGGAGGCCTAAGCGTGGCTGTGGCTGCCGGACCGGTGCCGGACCAACCTAACCTCCCAGAATCTGATATTGAGACCCAAACCTGCACTAGCAGAGGTGAGGTTCCCTAAAAGGTTCTTTCATTGGTTCATCTTTGTTTCTTTTGCATTAGCCTGGCACACAGTAGTGTGCAAAAGTCTTAGGTCACTTCTTAGATGACTTGGACAGGGGGAAAAAACAAGAAGAAGCCGAAGTGAAAGAGGAGTTACTGTATGGCAAATCCTGGAAGATACTTGGAAGAATTTACCACAGGACTACACAGCAGTGCACAGTGGTGCTCCAAGGCGAATTGCTTCAGTTATGCATTCTCATAGAGGCCACATAAAAACACAAGAGGTTTCTACATTACTTGTTTTAAAAACACAAGAAATGTTTGTTACTTTTCATTGTATTAATGTTTATTTGTGTTTATTGTAATGTTATTCTAATGTTATATAGTGTTTATGAGCAAATAAACAGTGCCCAGTTAAATAGCTTTAAACATAACTTCCTGGGTGACCTACCTTTTCCTGTTTTCTGTTTTTGGTGCAGATCTCGTCAGTGAGGATGTGCTTTGGACGGACAAGTACAGCCCTCAGCACTCGAGTGAAGTGATTGGCAATTCTGCCTCTGTGAAAAAGCTCCACAGGTGATTATAAACCCAGCGCCATTTCTAAGATTATAAACCCAGCACCATTTCTAAGCAGTAGAAGAAGTGTCTGACTGTCTTGTATTTGGTCATTGGACGCAGCTGGCTGAGGAAATGGAAACTACGAGCCGATTGCGAAGAGAGAAGAAGAAGAGAGCTGGAGAAGGAATGCAAAGAAAACAGTAATGGTAATTATACAGTATATTTATTAATTATACCGGCACGTAGCTCGGGAGGTCGAGTGGCCAGCTAGGGATCGCAAGGTCCCCGGTTCGATCCCAGCTCCTAGCATTGTGCCAAAGTGTCCTTGAGCAAGACACTGAACCACAAAATTGCTCACATGTGGCACCGTGGAGTAGCACCTAGTACTGTCCCCTCACAGCAAGAACATGACAGGTTGAAGAAGTCCCAAGTACTATACTATGTGTTTATAGAGTATAGGTCAGTATGATATACTTTGTCCCATTCAGACTCGTGGGACTGCGGAGACTTTCAGGGAGAAGCCAGTGTGGAGGAGGGGGCGGAGCAGCTGTGTAACGCAATGCTGATCACAGGACCCCCAGGGTCGGGCAAGACCGCCTCGGTGTACGCCTGCGCGCAGGAGCTGGGCTTCAAGGTCGGCTAGTTAAAGGAACGGTTTACCCTGACGGCCAGCTTCGCTGATTGTCCGTCATTCAAAGCCACTCTTTGACGCGTCTTCCTACACATTTGTTTTGATCAGAAACCGTGTTTTCTGATCAGAACATTTTGTATTCAGTGCAGTATGTTGCCTGTGTAAGATTGCTTTCCCGAGCCCTGTTGTCTTTGGTCGTCTTGCGTCCTTCCTTCCAGGTCTTCGAGGTGAACGCTTCCTCTCAGCGCAACGGTCGCCACGTGCTGACTCAGCTAAAGGAGGCCACCCAATCACACCAGGTGGAGCTCCAGGGACATGCCCCTTTTAAACCTGCCTACCTCAGTTACCACAGCAACGCCTCCGCCAAATCTGACACGTTACCTGGTAGATCTACCCCACTTTTAGTACTTTGATCCATTTTCGCATCAAATGTAATCTATATTTCATTGGAAATTATTTATTCAACTGAAGTTGAACTTTTTCATCTTTTGCTCTCCTTACCCAGGGAACACTTCTTCTCCAAGAAAGGTGGTCGCGTCTTTGAGGGAGGGGCCAGGGCAGCGCCCTCGCAGCGCAGGTCAGAAGAGACAGGGCAGTCAAGCTTTCATCGCATTGGCCAACTTCTTCAAGATGAAGAGTAAAGCGGAGAGCATTGTTGTCGATACATTTTCGACTAAAAACCAAGATGGACAGACCTCTGTGGACAACCCGTCAACGGACATCGAGGAACCACCAGCGGGGGCACAGAGTAAAAGCCCAGCCACATCTCTCATTCTGTTTGAGGAGGTAAATGAAAAGCGAGACAAATTATGAATAAACAATGTCTTTTATGGATGTTGCGCAACTTTCTCTGTCTCTCGCTCGCGCTCAGGTGGACGTCGTATTTGATGTTGATGTGGGATTCCTTTCAGCGATCAGGACTTTCATGTCAAACACCAAGAGACCCGTGATACTGACCACTAACGGTGAGGATATCCAATCAGATACTATGACGAAACAGGAACACCAGCACACTTGCTCAACGAACTCCAATTTAATAAGCTATACCATTTTTCAGTACACAAAGGTCATGTACCACCACATTGTATAGCCTGTTAAAATTGGATTTTGTTGAGCAAGTGTGCGGTTTCCTCATAGTATCTACCCCACCTGCACATCTGTAACTGAGATTTGACTCGGTTGTGCAACGTTCAACTATCTATATCCAGTAAGATAACATGTATGGCTTTAATCAAGAATTATCCAATTAGCTGATCACAAACCATTGACAATACATTTAAAACTGCCTGCAGATCTGTCATTCAGCGGCACATTTGACGGCAGCTTCGAAGAGATCCTTTTCAAAACGCCCTCAATGGTAAGACCCACTTTTTACACCCCTGCCTGCCAGCCGGCGAACGCTGCACCCGTATCTTTTTTGAATTATTTTTTTAAACATTTTTAACGTCTGCTGCTCGTGTCCGTTCCCTCTCCTGAGGTGAGCGCGTGCAGCTACCTGCGGCTGGTCTGTCTGGCTGAGGACGCCGGGACGGATCCGGGCGACGTCGCCGCCCTGCTGCGGGCGACCCGGGGGGACGTCAGACGCAGCCTGCTGCAGCTGCAGCTGTGGGTCCGCAGCGGAGGAGGCGGGGCGCCGCCACCGGGTGTTCAGAGGCCGGTGTCCAGTGTTCCTTCCTGTACCCTGAGCATGTTGGGTCTTCTCAACGCTGGGCCCGTACAGGACATGCTGCGCCCTCTGAGGTCCTGGGCCGAACCAGAAGTTCCCAGGTTAGTGGATGTCCTCGCAGAGAGTTGGAAGAGAGGCGTTCCTCTGCTCTACTCAAACTTGGAGCTCCTCCTGCCGCTACCAGCCAAAGCCGAGCCTACTCCAGTTTGCAGCCCGGAGGAAGTGACTCGATCTGGGCCACAGCGAGGGCCGAAGCCCCTCGATTCCTCGGCCCGCTTCAAGTCCCCAGAGCTGGGCCAGACCAACCCCACGAGGACGTCTAGACTGAGTAGAAAGAGCTCCAGATCCGCTATTGAATCACTTGAACCAAAAAGAACCTCACTGTCTTTAAAGAAGATTCGTTCAAGGACCTCGTCTTCTGATGTCGAGCCCAAAAATGAAAGGCGGGTGTCCCGCTGCCTGGGGGCCCTGGCCGACTTCATGGACCACATGTCCTTCCTGGACGCCACCACGCCAACTCCAGACCTCCACACAGCAGGCCCGTGTAGACCAGGGACGTTTGTCTGGACGGGGGCCGAACTGAAGGACGGACTGCTGGACGAGATGCGAGAGGAGGAGCTGCATGGGAGTTGTAGTAGCGGTGGCTGGGGATGGGGGACGTCCGTGGAGATCCGGGCCGCTCTGGAGGCTCTGGCCTTCCGGAGGTGCCGGGCGGGCGTGTTGGATGCGTGGGGCGGAGTCGAGGAGCCGGGCGCGGAGCAGAGGGGGGTGGTCACCCTCCCCGTCCCCCCACACAGACAGAGCTTCAGCTTCATTCAGTCCTCAATCTGTGAGCCAAGGTGAGTCAGACTCATGGTGACCATTGCCTGATTGGTAATCCCTCTGAAGCACTTGAGTATCTTGGGCTAAATTACAGTGCTGTAAATCCGATTATGGTGCCCTTTTAATTTCATGACATTCAATGTAACCTCCTTCAATCCAATTAGTCAATAATTGATTAATCTGGGTAATAAACTGTACATAAATATGTACTATATCTACATTTAATTGCAGTGTGGTCCAAAGGAGACGTGACATAATCAGGACTGTCCTGTCGAGCAGAACCTTCTCCGCCCTGGGGGACAAGCGTGCCGTTACCGTGGACTACCTGCCTTTCCTCCGCTCCATCTGCCAATCGCAGAGGAACCAGGAACCGGAGCAGGGAAGGGGCAGAGGCAGGTAAGCTCCGCCCACTCGCCACAGTGAGGAATTGGGACATATTCAGCCTCCACGTGCTACAGGACGAATCCTTTAAAAAGACAACCGTTTCTCAATGTCCCAGGTTTCTGCATCACTTCAGCAGTATCCACCTGGGCCTCCCGAAATCTACTGTCCGACTCCTAGCAGAAGATTTCCCATAATGACCGGCTTCTCATTTTTGTGAGTGTGTGTATATAACAAAAGGTGTCCACTTGACAATGTGTTGTGCATTGTGTACATATGAAATGTTACTGATGCCAGTTCTATGAATTGAAAAGTTATATGAAACATTATAAGGAAGGTGAATAAAATTGAAGTTTTTTTTTTTTATTCAATTCAAGTGCCGTAACTGTTTGAAGAGATGTAAAAGTTTGAGAGGTATTTCAGAGTTTGAAGTATGGAAAACATTTGCTCGTAAAAAGAAATGGACATCAGTTGCATGTGAGCCTGACCTATTTACACTGTCCTTACTCCTTACACAATACTGAGAATGGATGAGCTATTTGAATGGATACCTCTTCAAGAGCAGTTCTATTTACCAGAAACAGACTGCTTACTGGCAAAACGTGGGCTCCCAGAGTGCTTTTCAAGACATACGTTCACATAAATATCAGACAGCCTTCTGAACAGTCGGTACACACAGAACAGACAGCATTCCGTCACATCAGTATTTTTGTGTCCCTTGATCACAAGCAAATCGGATGAATCCACCGCAGCATGTAGAGAAGCCCGCTGCGCGTCAACGTCAGCTCGACTCCCCCAGCAGCTCGTAGAACGCCACCGCCTGCAGCAGGGCGTCGCACAGCTCCTCCCCTCCGCTCCTCCTCCCCGCCATCTGGAAGGCATCCCTGTACTTCACCAGCAGGCAGTGAGGGAAGCTCACCCTCGGCAGCTCCTTCGTCACCGACTCGGTCATCATCCGCCGCACCACCTGGGCACCGCTGGTACGCGCGTCGCCCACCATGAGGCCGAAGTGGCGGCCCACGGCGGTCCGCATCATATTGAGGACCCTGGGAGGAGCGCCCGGGGCAGGGTCTAGGGCCGGGGACGGGCGGGCGTACCTGGGCTCCAGGAGGGAGAACAGCATGGCCTCCACCGTCCGCATGTGGGCCATGACGGGGAACAGGGTGGTGTTCTGGAGGGAGATGGAGGGCTTCTCCACCACGAAGAAGTTTGCCGAAGGGAGGTGGGACACCACTGAGGAGATCTGTTCAATTCAATGACACGGTACATGAGTTAGTATAGTTATTCTTGTACTGGAAGTTGTCTAACAAGTTCTGGGCATTCAAGTAGGCTACACGATGCTGTCCCAATGCAAGATAAACGATCATGTTTCTCAGTTTCGGATAGTAGCCTTCTTTGTTCAATCAACTCACATCTTCCAAGTAGGATGAGGCCATGTAGGTCCCCTTCATGAAATTGTTGCACTCCTGTTCTTGCCAGTCCAACACTGTCACCCCTCTGTCCACATGGGCCCAGGCTATCTTGTTGATTCCACACACGATAGACACTATGGAATTGGCTTCCTGAAATAACAATTTAGAATTTCATAAACTTGTTCAAGGTACATGAACGATCGCACTGATATTATCTCCCAACAAGTCTCAGCATCTCACCAAGAGCGACGACTTCTCGACCTCTGGTCGGATGAATTTGGCGAGCTGAAGCTTCACTTTTTTTCTCTCTTTCTTTGGCGGGTTGAGGATGGAGTCGAAGACAATCACAGCACTTTTGTGTTTCAAAAGGGGCACGTTTATCACGCTTTCGAGATTTTTAAAAGGTCCATTCCGAATCCTGTGTTCAACAATATTGTGAGACTTGCGGCCGCGCAGGAGCTTGACGCCCGCCAGCTCCGCCTCGGTGGCGTTGTTGAGCATCAGCAGGATGGCGGCCCGCTGTTCCGGGGTGTAGTAGGTGTCCAGGGATTGACCCTCATCCTTACACGGGGTTACAGAAGAGGAGAGAGTGGCATTCAGTGTTTCAAAGCCCGCAACGGGTATCCGACTTCTCCAGCAGCATGTGCATTGAAGATATCGGAGTTCCAGCTCGGGGAGCGAGCCTTGAGGGCGCAGGAATAAACCGTATTTACCTGCAGAATAACAGAATATGCATCTGTGATTCAGTTGAATCCAATGTTATTTAGCTATCTATCTAGCTAGGCTACGTGCTCGTGATCACCAGCACCACCTTTGACAAAGTTAATCAATACCTGACATAAATTACAACGGAAACATTTGTAACATTGCAATAAATGACTTTAAATGAATACCTCTCTGTGCGACTGTTGACACAAATCGCTTGGCAACCAACATTTTGCTTCGGGTTTTCAGATAATCATTCTGGCAACATTGAAGAAACTTCGTCCTCTGATGGTCCACGTTTACATTTACCGACGTGCAAGCGAGGATCGCGCACTTTCGTTCCGGAACTATTTCGTTCCCATGATCTGAATGATGGCTTGAACCAAATTCTTGACCAAACCAAATCTTCATGTGAAAAGTTAGCCCTTTTCAGTCATTTGAAGCTTCAAAGAGACCGCCACCACCACAGAAGAAGACTACCTCGGAAAAATAAATTCACTCGGACAAAACGCGTCTAAATAAGTTATTTAATGGTAGCGCCGAGGCTTCAAAACCCAGCATTTGTTTAAATAAACCCTTTTGCTTAGGTAAGTGAAGTTTCATGTTTATCTGACACTCTCCTAAATAGGCCGACACCGATTTATGGAAGTGAACGGAGGGTGAAAGGACTAGTCTGGCATGAGCTAGCATGCGACTACAGGACTGAAAATTGCTAGTGAAAAGTCTGATTTAAATGTCCCGGGCAGCAGGCTATATACGCTTCTATAATAGTCTACACTCTTTGTCGTTCTCGTGTGTGGGCTACTTACTGATGTTCTGAATCTGAATCTTCCTAGGAAGTCTGACTTCCCATGCATTAAAAATCACCAAACTTTGCACATAGGTCCAGTCCTATGCCAAATGTCCTCAACTGCCATTGTGGGCCAATATAGTCCTGATACTGGCGCTACAGCAATCATCTAAAGCTTAAAGTAGTAAAAATAAATCTGCCATACGTAGCGTACTTTGCAACCACCACCAAAATGTAGGCTCAAGTGAGCAAAAACTTCAATATGCTTTGAGCTGGCAGGAATTACGATGTCCACTCTGTTTTTCTCAACCAGGCCAGGTCCAGACAGGCTTATGTGCGTGGCTGGCTTGTTTCTGTTCAGGACTGGTAGGACGGATGCCAGTCATGCCACTGAAATAGCTGTGAATTGAAATGACATAAAATAATGTCTGATAAATTAAGAAAGGTCTTGTTGCCTGGACACTAGGGTTGCTCAAAATTCCCAAAATCGATCCCTTTTTAAATCCCAGGATTTCCCAAAGTGCTTTTTATACTAATTTAAAGCTATTACAGGCCTATAAAAATAAATGCAACAGAACAACGCTATTTTATCACAAAATTGCTTTATTTCTATGACAAACATGCAGCATTTCTGTTGAAATTCTATAGAAAAATAAATAAAGTAGGCAACATTTACAAGAAAAACTGAATCATCAATCTTTGTTCAGTTAGCATATTATTACTTTTTTTTTTTTTAAAGCCATTGCTTGACGCAGCTTATATTTAACACTGGAAAATGATTTACAAAATGTTTTAAAAGGTTAATCTAGAAAAAAGAGGCATTGCTTTGCCGCTGCTTAAAGGAGTAGTAAAGGGAAAATGCATGTTTAGCCCTGTTTTAAGGTTACTTTAGACCTGGTCCAGGGCGATATCCTACAGATAACGCCCTGTTACTCTCAATGCAATTTACCTAAATTGGATATTAAATACTTGGATAACACAACGTAATGAACATAAAAATCAAAGTACAGTTACTCTTAGCTACCAATAGCCTATAACCAGAGATTACATTATAATAGTATGAAGAAGCTATCAAAATCCCTACCGAAGCCATAGCTAGCAACATATAGTTAGCACCATAGGACTAACACTGATCTAACGGCCATTTCTAAGCAATGATAAAACAACATGGTAGAATATCACCATTGAGGGATTGAACCAGTAAACTTTCATCACCTTGTTCAAATATATTTATCCCTCACACTGTTATCCATATCTATACTAATAAAAGACTTACAACTAAAGAGCTACAACACAGTAGCTGGCGGAGCTAGCAACATAGGGCTAACGCTAATATAGCTAGCAACATAGGGCTAACACTAATCTACCAGGCATTTCTAAGCAATGATAAAACATTGTGGTAGAATCTCACCATTAAGGGATTGAACCAGTACACTTTCATCACCTTGTTCAAATATAATTATCCCTCACACTGTTATCCATCTCTATACTAATAAAGTTACAATTAAAGAGCTACAAGACAATAGCTGGCGGCTAGCGACATTACGTTATGTTTGTATACAGCTTTACATTTTAAACCAGAATTTACCTGACCTGTCCGGGACGTAGTGTTGAGCTAGTCGTCAGTGACTAGTGATGGGAATTGATCCAGTTCCAGACAGATGGTCAAACAGCCGTCAATGACGTGGACATTTATTAGACAATAAGCAAATGGGTTACAAAGACAATAGCTGTCGTGGCAGCAGAGTGGGAAGGCGGAAGCCAGAGTATTTAGGGAAGAATGCAGCATGACGGTACAGCTGTTGAGCTAGCAAGCTAAGAAGCTAACAATGCTAAAGGCTAGGAGGCTAGCCGGGCTGAGAAAGCTAAAAGCTAACAGGCTACAGTCTGTGGCTCTTAAGTACATTCTGCCAGGGGGAGGGGGTGACATGTGACATATCAGGTTATTGTAGAAGACTGTAATCGTGCTCAATATAGTCATTTGTCAATCAGCCAGGTCAAGATTAACCCAGTTGCCAGGACAACCGGAACCTTCCAGCCCGTCTCCAATGTCTGGTTGAGCAATCTTACAACTGTTGTTTACTGCTTACGGCTTACAGAAAATGACTGGTCAGCTGTGTGTGTGGGGCTATTCATACACTGTATCTAGGGCCTAGGCAAAGGTCATCTGCGTGCAATTTAAAGGTGTGTTCTGTCTAAACAGCAAAACTACTTCACTAGGTTGTTCAAGACTACCCTCGAGTGACGGTTGCAAGCGGAATTTTGACGGTATCCCAACCGAGTTCCACCATGGGAAAAGGGACAGGGGACGGCGTGCCATGCAAGTGGAATTCCGACGGTATCCCAACAGAGGTCCACATGAGTTTTACCATCAGAAAAGTGACAGGGCAGGGCGTCAGCGCATGTGAATGCAAGTAGAATTCCGCTCGGAGACCGCTACCAACTCGCCAGCAGAAATTCTCCAGCTGTTTAACAACGGTGCCCCTCTAGACACCCCCCAGTAGAAACACTCCAGCGGATTGTCGCTCTGATTCCAATGGAGGACCGATATCTGTGTGCTATCTGGGAAAAGATTGTAGTGAAAGGATGAACATGTGGAGGTTTGGGGTATAGTCCCATAAAATCAAAATCATCCCCATCGGCCCCAATCTCTCGGGTGGGAGTCTAATACTTTCACCGCTTCTTTATTTTGGTGTGCTGGGACTACTGCCTCTTGTGGTACCAACAGAGAAATGCAGGTCAACAGGTCAACATTGACCAGTGTAAGGGAGGGAGGGAGGGAGGGAGGGAGTGAGTGACAACCCAACAAACGCTATCCTAGGTGCTGGTTTACAGCCATGCACAAAACTAAAACCTATCAAACCTATCTCCTCCCACAATTTTTGGTCAATTGACACTCCAATTGCTACACTGCATCTCCAGACTGTTCTCTACAGATTTTTTTTCTGTAGGCCACCAGTTAAAAGCAGTATTATTGCGTACCACTGGGGCCAGTAGCATCTGTTAATAGCAACCTTATCACTACAATGAGCACCTCATTGCATGGCCCTTTTTCAGATACTCCTGGAACAAGAACACTAAACAAATGCAAATGCAAATGCAAGGTTGATTGGGAGATCGATCTTGATCAGGTGTGGCATTGATCTGGAGTCAACTTGTTAGTTGTGATGTGTTTCCCCTATGGTGGCTCAACTGGTACATACTGTAAGATCTGCTTGCCCAGTAGGCCTACATCTAGGGGTGGGGCTGGGGTGGGGCTCTAACCATCCCATTGACTTTGAATACTGGAGAAATTGAAGCTAACATTACATGAGAAACCCTCATAGGGCTAACACCCGTAAAAATGGATTCAAACCACCAAGGAACATTATCATACAGTAAAGGTTTGACAACACCTTTAATATGATCAGCTTTATTGGGATATATTATTTTATATCAGGCTGATTAATTCATTGTTGATTCATAACCCGATCAGAAGGTATCTGCTGGTGGGCGATGTCATCATTTAATCTCAGTGGGGCACTTGCAGGAGGCGGGACACGATTTATCACGGAAGGAACCCTTGCATCCCCACGACTTATATATAAGAGGACAGTTCCAGTACCTGTCTACGTAGGGACAGGGGTTGGCTGGAGAGAGAGGGAGAAAGAGGAAATTATGTTATTAATCAGAACGGTTGTTCTTTCAGAATACAGTGAACAGTGGTGTTAAATGAATGGTGTATGAAATTAATTAAATAAAAATAAACTGTTGTAGAGCAATTACACCAGGAGTCACTGAGTTCGTTGATGAGTGAATGCCCGAGAGATGCAGGACTTAGAATGGGGTGTGTTGGGGGAGAGACCGGAGTGCACCGAACCACCGCTGGTTGCGATCTGAGGGGGGCGCCACAGAGCCGCCCAAACATGGCTCCCCATTCACCTCCATTCATTTTTTTGGCCGTTAGAAAAATGAGATGGAGGCAAGCTATATCCCAGCCTACAGCCACTTACTGCACAGCTTGTTTTCACAGTTATCAGGGCAGTCTCCACAGGGCTTTCCAGCCTTGTAGGGGTGGTGGGACTGGTAGTTCCCTCTGGGATGTGGGACAGAGCATACAATTATCTATTAAACACTGCTGCTAACAATCAACAATGATCTGAACCATAACATGTCCCCTGATAATGTTTCTTCAGTGTTACAGTACATATGTCAGAGGACTTACAGGAAACAAGACTACGGTACAGTATGACCCTGTTGCTAGAAGGACTTACGGAGGATTGTATTGGCAGACATAGAAGTACTTGAGTCTGGAGTTGGGGCAGTGGGCCATGCCGCAGCCAACCTCGTTAGACCTATACCACACAACCTGAGCACAGAAATGATGGACAAACTAATCATTACCTTATTTTTAGGATACCCAATATGTGAGATCCTTGAGGTAGTATCTATATGAAACAGTTAAAGTTAAAGGCTAGGTTTTGGACAACTGAGGACATTATTGTGTTATGGTAAATGTATCTGGGGTTATAGTTTGTCTGGGTCACATATTTTTGTGAATCAACTTTGATATGTCAATATAGCATTCAAATATATGTCGATATAGAATAGCTACCACCAATTATATTAGAACTCTTTTCATGGCGTCAAAATTCCTGGCGAAGGCCTGGTTTCTTTACCTGTGTGAAGTGTCCGACCGTATGTCCGGTGACAGATCCGACTCCGTACTTGAAGCGATTCACCTCGCTGTACCAGGCGTCGACGGCGGTGGTCCAGGACCTCTTATGGCTGGACATGTACAGGTTCTCTCCAAGACTTGAGGGGCTGTGGCGCATGTTGCAGGTGTCAGCCCACTTCTGGGCTTCGGAGGCGATTTTGGGGCTCCAGGTCTGAGATCAAATCAAATGTTAATGAAACACTTATGGGGTTGCACATTTCTACCTTTGTCATTTGAATATTGTTGCTTGTGAAATCCCTGTTTACCATTTTCAGCATGTTGCTGGAAGAGGGAGTAACTCCCCTTCTCAGATCATTGTGTCTGTTTACGATTTCATCCTCGATCCCGATGCAACAGGACTCGTGCAACAGGACCACGAATCCAACCAAAAACGTGAAGAGAGACATCATGGAGAGAGTCCTAGAAAAAGGATAACAAACGCAGCAAAACAATACCAATCACAACTTACTCACATAGAGCGGTTTTATCAATCTACACAGTAGCGTTACCGTACACACATATGAAAGTGGAAAAAATGACCTTTGCCATAATGACTGGTAGAAATCTGTGCCCCATACTTTACCTTGACGTACTGGTGGATGATGAGAGTGTTGATGAGAGAGGTGTATCTGGGAGTCTATATTTATAGGCCCAATCATAGCTGGGGGCATCATTGACTTTCTTGAAGTGAGAAGTGGGACAGCCACTGTTGACCTATTCTAATGAGGGATTTATGCAGGGGCGTGGTGCTCACCACCTGGGGGTTATTCTAAGTCTAACCCATGTCGCCGGTGTTCTGAAAAGTTGGTTTACCTCCTCAGGATGACCTACCCAGTGGCACCGTATGGGGGAGAAAAGTTTGGATGATTCTAAGGGCCTCTGACTGGCAGGGGCCCGAAAAAATATTAGAACATTAGGTACACTTTTTCAACATCATCATCATAATTAAAATAAGTTATTTTACAATGTACTGATAAAACTAATGGTTTATTTTTCTTTTCTTGTTTTTGGCTCAAAGTCAACATCCAGAGAGCCAATTGCCCCCCCCTCTGTATTTGCATGAAATGATTTGGTCCTGCTGCTAATCGCGACACCAAAGGGACTCGCTTGCAGTGAATTGCGAGTGAGGAGTGTTGGTGTGGAGCGTATGTCTTAAAGCACACATGTACAATGTGCGATAAAACCCACGATTCTGAGGCCGTAAGGTGGTCGTGGGTTGTCGCAGACGATCGTAGCTCATCGTATGCAAAATCGGGACTCGCAAGTCGCACCGTGTGAGAAGGTGTACGATCTGCGATTCATTGCTACTACGTTCTACGATGAGGCTACGACCTCCCAACAAAATATCTGGCATGTCAGATATTTTCGTCGTAGATCGCAGGTGTGAATGGCTCTACGACACGACCACAACAGACAGATGCTCAAAACAATCCTTCCATGTAGTCATGTGCGCCAACCATGTTCATTCATGTTTTGTTTGTTTGCTATGGCACACAACGGGCCCAAATGCGTCTTCGCTTGAGATTTTTCTCCACACAAAAAAGTGCACACCAGCATTGCAGCTTATTGTTGACGGTCCGCCATTGCTAGGAACTTTTATTTCTTGACAGTTTGCAATCGAACGTTTTCAACAAATGCGCAAGAAGAAGAAAAATCGTAGAAGTTCACGCTGCAGCCAAGATGAATCGTGGGCGTAATCGGGGCTGAAGCCGACATGTAGGCTACACTGTGCGATAAAACCCATGATTCTGAAGTCGTAAGGTGATCGTGGGTTGTTGCAGACAAGACAAGAGAGAGAGAGATTAATTCACTTTATGCTAATAATTTGACCCTTTTGACCATAAACTCATCTCTCTCGCTCTCCTATGCTGTGACTATAGGACCTCTATAGCTTGCTCTCTCAGTAGATCGGTTGGTTAGTTGGTCGGTACGTCCACAAAAATTGTGTCTGGCTGCACATGCACGCTGAGAAACCTCTCGTCAGGGCATTCTTTGAAAGAGCGCAATTTGTTTTTGCTAATTTGAGCCAGTGACTCACCAGACCTACCACAGATCTACCTCAGTTCTGCCCCAGACCTACCCCAGTCCTCATCCTATCCTCCCCACTCTCCCCTTTATTCTACTTCTCATGTTTTAAGTACGTTAGTTTCCGTGACCACCTTTGTATTTTATCAGCGCAAGTCAGGGCCGGCTTTAGACTTTTGTAGGCCCTAGGCAAAATTTAATGTGGAGGCCCCATTTTGAAATAAACCTTCCCCACCATCAAGCAATATAGACTAAGGCCCCTCCATTCCATCGCCATGTAACGTTAAGCCATCACTTTAGGCTATCAGCACCAATGACACACTTGAATATCACATCCGGTTGGGGCCTCAGCCATTGAGATCAATCTATTGCTGGGGGAGGGGGGGGTCTCCCGGAAATCTGGCACGTATCGTATCCAATGAGAAACGTTAACAATTTTTATAGAGTTTAAAACAAAAAAGGTTTTCTGAGGGCAGAGGCCCTAGGTATTTGTCTACTCCACATTTAGGTAACCTGGTGCGTGCTATTGTACTGGTTCCCACGGCCAAGGTAGCCTACAACTGTGGAATAATTGTTATGTGCAACTGACAAAGATTAACAGGCTTATGATATTGTCCTTACAACCTCCGAGGTAATCTTAATGTTTGTAGTTATTTAATTATATTTGTGTTATTTAAGTTTGTTCATTCACGGATTAATTACTGTATGTTTATCAGTATACTGCACTGTAAGTCTTATTCCTGTATTCTATTTGTCCTGCTTTTTGTTTAAATGTCTATAATGACTTGCTTTTTGTTTTAATGCTTTTAATTTGTCCTGCCTTTTGTTTTAAATGTCTATTATGTCTTGCTTTTTGTTTTAATGCTTTTAATGTCTCATGTAAAGCACCTTGAATTGCCCTGTGGCTGAAATGTGCTATATAAATAAACTTGCCTTGCCTTGCCTTGCCTTGCCTATGTTCTGCCTTTAGGTTTGTCAGAACACCCCGCCAGGTAGCCTGGTGGGTGCCATAGTGCTGGCTCCCATTGCCAAAGTACAACTGTGGAATAACTGATGCGTGTAACTGACAAAGGTTAAACAGGTTTATGATAATGGCCTTGTTTCCTGTTTCCTGAAGCTCTTTGAGTCTTCTTAAGGCTCCCGAAAGAAGCAAACGCGTTTCCCGAAATGCTTTCGTTAAGGAGGATTTGAAAGAAGGGTCTGGGGCATTCTTAACACGCCTCTTAGCGACCAAATGCTCGCAGATCCAGCCGTGTCAGGCAACAGGAGATATTAATCTAATGCGCCCTGTTTGTTTTGTTGTGTTTTCCCCCTTTTTCCTTTCTTTCTTTCATGCACCCTTTAGTGTTTAAAATTGGGGAAAACCTGAAAATCTCTCCTCTATGTAATATGGTTACATATGTTTTAAATGTTTTACCGTAGGCTATATATCCCACTAATCAGAATGGATTCCTTTTATAATAAGAATGACGTGGATTTATATAGGCCTAGCACCTTTCACAGAACCCAAGGTCGCTGAAATTTTAATTTTGAAGCTGCTCTGTAGTTTTTTTCGCTATTTGATGAAGGCCTTCTGCCTCCTACTTTACCAGGCTTTACATATCAAGCAATTTGAGCTGCAGTCCATGTCTGAAAAATATAAAGTTGAATAAGTTTAACATCATGACCATGATTATTCTGCAACCATCCCACATCTGCATGCACATACGGTATGAGATACAGTAGTTCATCCCCATCAAATGTGTGCAACTACCCCCAGATCATCATACACCATAGTCTGCATTAACCAATAGCTGTGCATAATTGGATGTGATTCCAACAAATGCAATGTGGATACTGTAGATATGTGCTGAGTAGCAACAGCTGTAGTACATCTAAGGGCAGATCTGACTGTTTTGGTGGCACCACATGCAGTGTGTTTGCTATGGTAATACACAGCCCAAACTCTCACAAGATCCTCAGTTCTGCCCCAGACCTACCCCAGTCCTTTTGCAGTCTGCATTAACCAATAGCTGTGCCTAATTGGATGTGATTGCCACTTGGATACACCTGTTGTTTGTCATCACACACACACGAGCAACGGGGAATTGGTGCATTGGGTTGCAGACCACCACGGGTTGGCCATGTAGCCTGCTTGTGAATCCTCTGTATACATTGGTGCAAATCCTGTTATGCACTGTGTGTATATTTAGATGTGAATATAGATGTTGGTTGTTTTTTTTGTTTTTTTTTTAACCTTTATTTAGACAGGGAGAGCCCTTGAGAGCAAGCTCTCATTTACAAGGGTGCCCTGTTACAGGAAGAGAAACAACATTATTAAAAAATATTATTAAAAACAGAAATATAGGTAGTTTATGAAAAACATGTGCAGTCCATACATACATTGTCTTCAAGTAGTGTCCTGAAGGTGTCCAGAGACACCAAGTGTTCTAGTTTGAGTGAGTCCTGAAGAGTGTTCCATTTATCAGGAGCGTAAAATGAGAAAGCAGTCTTTCCTGTCTCGCTCTTGACACATGGGGTAAACAGTTTGTTTGTTTGGATTGTGAGCGAGTTTGATAGTTTGAGACACTAACTACAAACTTAGTAGGGATGACAAATACAGAGGGAGCTTACCACATAGGGCTTTGTAAATAAACATGAGACAGTGATGTTCCCTTCTCACAGTGAGTGAGGGCCAGCCCACTTTCTGATATAATGTACAGTGATGAGTGAGGAACCCATCACCAGTAATAAAATGCAGAGCACTGTGAAACTGTTGCCCTGCAACTGGCATATTCTGTTTTAATATCTGTGTTGATTTTATGGCTCTGCATGCTACTAACGCTTTATCCAGCCCATGTTTACTGCTCTTCATAGAATAGGTAGGCAGAACTAAGTAGGACACCACTTGTTACATCAAAATCTCATTTGGGAGTATACAATTATGTGGAACAATCAATTAGCCTGGCATCGATTGTTTTGTTTTCAGTACCGAGGTGGTGGACAGCTCCTGTAAACAAGCTTCTTAAGCGCGGTGCTAAGAAGGGCATTAAGAAGGGCTCCAAGAAGACATTCGAGAAAAACTCCTTTCTTAAGACTCCGTCTTGGCTGATCTCTTCTTTGGACCCTTCTTAATTCCTTAGAAGGTTCTTCTTCGGGAAACGCGGCCATTGCTGTTACAGCATCCAAAGTAATCTTCATGTTTGTAGTTAATTATATTTGTAGTTATTTGACGGTTGCAAGCGGAATTTTGACAGTATCCCAATCGAGTTCCACCATGGGAAAAGGGACAGGGGAGGGCGTGCCATGCAAGCGGAATTCCGACGGTATCCCAACAGAGAGTTTTACCATCAGAAAAGTGACAGGGCAGGGGGTCAGCGCATGTGAATGCAAGTAGAATTCCGCTTGGAGACCGCTACCAACTCGCCAGCAGAAATTCTCCAGCTGTTTAACAACAGTGTCCCTCTAGACACCCCCCAGTAGAAACACTCCAGCGGATTGTCGCTCTGATTCCGATGGAGGACCGATATCTGTGTGATATCTGGGAAAAGATTGTAGTGAAAGGATGAACATGTGGAGGTTTGGGGTATAGTCCCATAAAATCATCCCCATTGTCCCTGATCTCCCGGGTGGGAGTCTAATACTTTCACCGCTATTCTACTTGTGCAGTGGAGATCAGCGGATTGATTTTGTTGTCCCTCTTTATTTTGGTGTGCTGGGACTACTGCCTCTTGTAGTACCAACAGAGAAATGCAGGTCAACATTGACCGGAGTAAGGGAGGGAGGGAGTGACAACCCGACAAACGCTATCGTAGGTGCTGGCTTACAGCCATGCAACTAAAACCTATACAACCTATCTCGATTGACACTCCAATTGCTACACTGCATCTCCAGACTGTCCTCTACAGATTTTTGAAATGTTTTCGCGCATTGTGATGCGTTTGCCCCTGTCGGCCACCAGTTAATAGCAGTATTATTGTGTACCACTGGGGCCAGTAGCATCTGTTAATAGCAACCTTATCACTACAATGAGCATCTTATTGCATGGCCCTTTTTCAGATACTCCTGGAACAAGAACACCAAACAAATGCAATGTGGATACTGTACGTGCTGAGTAGCAGCAGCTGTAGTACATCTAAGGGCAGATCTGACCGTTTTGGTGGCACCACATGCAGTGTGTTTGCTATGGTAATACACAGCCCAAACTCTCGCAAGATCCTCAAAGCCACGTTATGATCTGTCCAGCCCTTATCCAGATCCACTCTTCAGGTACACATGATTGTTACATACATCTTTTGATGCACTTTCTTGGACACATCATCAGTGATAGTACCTGGGGTCATGGGGGGTTTCGGGTCTTTCAACTTCAGACCCCCCCACACAGGCAACCCGGCCAAGAGTGATCAGTAGATTACAGAATTACTACAGTACACTGTATACAATCAAGCCTAGCATTTTGGGCTGTTGAACTGTAGACAAGGTTACAGAATATTCTAGAGAGTTGTTGACATTACCACTCTCATTTGAAAGACAATTGTTACAAGCTTCCCCTTTTGATTTAATGACGTTTCTAGGTGCTCCCATCTTAAAGCTTTCAAGGGGTCACTGATACAGGTTTTGATGACTCTCCTTATAGAGGTTGATTGGGAGATCGATCTTGATCAGGTGTGGCATTGATCTGGAGTGAACTTGTTAGTTGTGATGTGTTTCCCCTATGGTGGCTCAACTGGTACATACTGTAAGATCTGCTTGCCCAGTAGGCCTACATCTAGGGGTGGGGCTGGGGTGGGGCTCTAACCATCCCATTGACTTTGAATACTGGAGAAATTGAAGCTAACATTACATGAGAAACCCTCATAGGGCTAACACCCGTAAAAATGGATTCAAACCACCAAGGAACATTATCATACAGTAAAGGATTGACAACACCTTTAATATGATCAGCTTTATTGGGATATATTATTTCATATCAGGCTGATTAATTCATTGTTGATTCATAACCCGATCAGAAGGTATCTGCTGGTGGGCGATGTCATCATTTAATCTCAGTGGGGCACTTGCAGGAGGCGGGACACGATTTATCACGGAAGGAACCCTTGCATCCCCACGACTTATATATAAGAGGACAGTTCCAGTACCTGTCTACGTAGGGACAGGGGTTGGCTGGAGAGAGAGGGAGAAAGAGGAAATTATGTTTTTAATCAGAACGGTTGTTCTTTCAGAATACAGTGAACAGTGGTGTTAAATGAATGGTGTATGAAATTAATTAAATAAAAATAAACTGTTGTAGAGCAATTACACCAGGAGTCACTGAGTTCGTTGATGAGTGAATGCCCGAGAGATGCAGGACTTAGAATGGGGTGTGTTGGGGGAGAGACCGGAGTGCACCGAACCACCGCTGGTTGCGATCTGAGGGGGGCGCCACAGAGCCGCCCAAACATGGCTCCCCATTCACCTGCATTCATTTTTTGGGCCGTTAGAAAAATGAGATGGAGGCAAGCTATATCCCAGCCTACAGCCACTTACTGCACAGCTTGTTGTCACAGTTATCAGGGCAGTCTCCACAGGGCTTTCCAGCCTTGTAGGGGTGGTGGGACTGGTAGTTCCCTCTGGGATGTGGGACAGAGCATACAATTATCTATTAAACACTGCTGCTAACAATCAACAATGATCTGAACCATAACATGTCCCCTGATAATGTTTCTTCAGTGTTACAGTACATATGTCAGAGGACTTACAGGAAACAAGACTACGGTACAGTATGACCCTGTTGCTAGAAGGACTTACGGAGGATTGTATTGGCAGACATAGAAGTACTTGAGTCTGGAGTTGGGGCAGTGGGCCATGCCGCAGCCAACCTCGTTAGACCTATACCACACAACCTGAGCACAGAAATGATGGACAAACTAATCATTACCTTATTTTTAGGATACCCAATATGTGAGATCCTTGAGGTAGTATCTATATGAAACAGTTAAAGTTAAAGGCTAGGTTTTGGACAACTGAGGACATTATTGTGTTATGGTAAATGTATCTGGGGTTATAGTTTGTCTGGGTCACATATTTTTGTGAATCAACTTTGATGTCAATATAGCATTCAAATATATGTCGATATAGAATAGCCCCCCCCCAATTATATTAGAACTCTTTTCATGGCGTCAAAATTCTTGGCGAAGGCCTGGTTTCTTTACCTGTGTGAAGTGTCCGACCGTATGTCCGGTGACAGATCCGACTCCGTACTTGAAGCGATTCACCTCGCTGTACCAGGCGTCGACGGCGGTGGTCCAGGACCTCTTATGGCTGGACATGTACAGGTTCTCTCCAAGATTTGAGGGGCTGTGGCGCATGTTGCAGGTGTCAGCCCACTTCTGGGCTTCGGAGGCGATTTTGGGGCTCCAGGTCTGAGATCAAATCAAATGTTAATGAAACACTTATGGGGTTGCACATTTCTACCTTTGTCATTTGAATATTGTTGCTTGTGAAATCCCCGTTTACCATTTTCAGCATGTTGCTGGAGGAGGGAGTAACTCCCCTTCTCAGATCATTGTGCCTGTTTACGATTTCATCCTCGATCCCGATGCAACAGGACTCGTGCAACAGGACCACGAATCCAACCAAAAACGTGAAGAGAGACATCATGGAGAGAGTCCTAGAAAAAAGATAACAAACACAGCAAAACAATACCAATCACAACTTACTCACATAGAGTGGTTTTATCAATTTACACAGTAGCGTTACCGTACACACATATGAAAGTGGAAAAAATGACCTTTGCCATAATGACTGGTAGAAATCTGTGCCCCATACTGTACCTTGACGTACTGGTGGATGATGAGAGTGTTGATGAGAGAGGTGTATCTGGGAGTCTATATTTATAGGCCCAATCATAGCTGGGGGCATTATTGACTTTCTTAAAGTGAGAAGTGGGACAGCCACTGTTGACCTATTCTAATCGGGGCTGAAGCCGACATGTAGGCTACACTGTGCGATAAAACCCACGATTCTGAAGTCGTAAGGTGGTCGTGGGTTGTTGCAGACAAGAGAGAGAGAGATTAATTCACTTTATGCTAATAATTTGAGCCTTTTGACCATAAATGCCTTGACTGGGACCTCTATAGCTTGCTCTCTCAGTAGATCGGTTGGTTAGTTGGTCGGTACGTCCACAAAAATTGTGTCTGGCTGCACATGCACGTTGAGAAACCTCTCGTCAGGGCATTCTTTGAAAGAGCGCAATTTTTTTTTGCTAATTTGAGCCAGTGACTCACCAGACCTACCACAGATCTACCTCAGTTCTGCCCCAGACCTCCTGCCCCAGACCTCCTCAACCTATCCTCCCCACTCTCCCCTATATTCTACTTCTCATGCTTTAAGTACGTTAGTTTCCGTGACCACCTTTGTATTTTATCAGCGCCAGTCAGGGCCGGCTCTAGACTTTTGTAGGCCCTAGGCAAAATTTAATGTGGAGGCCCCATTTTGAAATAAACCTTCCCCACCATCAAGCAATATAGACTAAGGCCCCTCCATTCCATCGCCATGTAACGTTAAGCCATCACTTTAGGCTATCATCAGCACCAATGACACACTTGAATATTATTCATTACAATTGAGATCAATCTATTACTGGGGGAGGAGGGGGGGGGGGGGGGGGGGCTCCCGGAAATCTGGCACGTATCGTATCCAATGAGAAACGTTAACAATTTTTATAGAGTTTAAAACAAAAAAGGTTTTCTGAGGGCAGAGCCCCTAGGTATTTGTCTACTCCACATTTAGGTAACCTGGTGCGTGCTATTGTACTGGTTCCCACGGCCAAGGTAGCCTACAACTGTGGAATAATTGTTATGTGCAACTGACAAAGATTAACAGGCTTTTGATATTGTCCTTACAACCTCCGAGGTAATTTAATGTTTGTAGTTATTTAATTATATTTGTGTTATTTAAGTTTGTTCATTCACAGATTAATTACTGTATGTTCTGCCTTTAGGTTTGTCAGAACACCCCGCCAGGTAGCCTGGTGGGTGCCATAGTGCTGGCTCCCATTGCCAAAGTACAACTGTGGAATAACTGATGCGTGTAACTGACAAAAGTTAAACAGGTTTATGATAATGGCCTTGTTTCCTGAAACCCTTCTTAGCGCTAAGAAGCTCTTTGAGTCTTCTTAAGGCTCCCGAAAGAAGCAAAAAAAGAAAGAAAGAAAGAGGGAAGAAAGAAGCGTTTTTCGAAATGCTTCTTAGCCAAAGACGATCTTTCGTTAAGAAGGATTTGTAAGAAGGGTCTGGGGCGTTCTTAACACGCCTCTTAGCGACCAAATGCTCGCAGATCCAGCCGTGTCAGGCAACAGGAGATATTAATCTAATGCGCCCTCTTTGTTTTATTGTGTTTTCCCCCTTTTTCCTTTCTTTCTTTCATGCACCCTTTAGTGTTTAAAATTGGGGAAAACCTGAAAATCTCTCCTCTATGGTTACATATGTTTTAAATGTTTTACCGTAGGCTATATATCCCTCTAATCAGAATGGATTCCTTTTATAATAAGAATGACGTGGATTTATATAGGCCTAGCACCTTTCACAGAACCCAAGGTCGCTGAAATTTTAGTTTTGATGCTGCTCTGTAGTTTTTCTCGCTATTTGATGAAGGCCTTCTGCCTCCTACTTTACCAGGCTTTACATATCAAGCAATTTGAGCTGCAGTCCATGTCTGAAAAATATAAAGTTGAATTAAGTTTAACATCATGACCATGATTATTCTGCAACCATCCCACATCTGCATGCACATACGGTATGAGATACAGTAGTTCATCCCCATCAAATGTGTGCAACTACCCCCAGATCATCATACACCATAGTCTGCATTAACCAATAGCTGTGCATAATTGGATGTGATTCCAACAAATGCAATGTGGATACTGTAGATATGTGCTGAGTAGCAACAGCTGTAGTACATCTAAGGGCAGATCTGACTGTTTTGGTGGCACCACATGCAGTGTGTTTGCTATGGTAATACACAGCCCAAACTCTCACAAGATCCTCAGTTCTGCCCCAGACCTACCCCAGTCCTTTTGCAGTCTGCATTAACCAATAGCTGTGCCTAATTGGATGTGATTGCCACTTGGATACACCTGTTGTTTGTCATCACACACACACGAGCAACGGGGAATTGGTGCATTGGGTTGCAGACCACCACGGGTTGGCCATGTAGCCTGCTTGTGAATCCTCTGTATACATTGGTGCAAATCCTGTTATGCACTGTGTGTATATTTAGATGTGAATATAGATGTTGGTTGTTTTTTTTGTTTTTTTTTAACCTTTATTTAGACAGGGAGAGCCCTTGAGAGCAAGCTCTCATTTACAAGGGTGCCCTGTTACAGGGAGAGAAACAACATTATTAAAAAATATTATTAAAAACAGAAATATAGGTAGTTTATGAAAAACATGTGCAGTCCATACATACATTGTCTTCAGGTAGTGTCCTGAAGGTGTCCAGAGACACCAAGTGTTCTAGTTTGAGTGAGTCCTGAAGAGTGTTCCATTTATCAGGAGCGTAAAATGAGAAAGCAGTCTTTCCTGTCTCGCTCTTGACACATGGGGTAAACAGTTTGTTTGTTTGGATTGTGAGCGAGTTTGATAGTTTGAGACACTAACTACAAACTTAGTAGGGATGACAAATACAGAGGGAGCTTACCACATAGGGCTTTGTAAATAAACATGAGACAGTGATGTTCCCTTCTCACAGTGAGTGAGGGCCAGCCCACTTTCTGATATAATGTACAGTGATGAGTGAGGAACCCATCACCAGTAATAAAATGCAGAGCACTGTGAAACTGTTGCCCTGCAACTGGCATGTTCTGTTTTAATATCTTGTTGATTTTATGGCTCTGCATGCTACTAACGCTTTATCCAGCCCATGTTTACTGCTCTTCATAGAATAGGTAGGCAGAACTAAGTAGGACACCACTTGTTACATCAAAATCTCATTTGGGAGTATACAATTATGTGGAACAATCAATTAGCCTGGCATCGATTGTTTTGTTTTCAGTACCGAGGTGGTGGACAGCTCCTGTAAACAAGCTTCTTAAGCGCGGTGCTAAGAAGGGCATTAAGAAGGGCTCCAAGAAGACATTCGAGAAAAACTCCTTTCTTAAGACTCCGTCTTGGCTGATCTCTTCTTTGGACCCTTCTTAATTCCTTAGAAGGTTCTTCTTCGGGAAACGCGGCCATTGCCGTTACAGCATCCAAAGTAATCTTCATGTTTGTAGTTAATTATATTTGTAGTTATTTGACGGTTGCAAGCGGAATTTTGACAGTATCCCAATCGAGTTCCACCATGGGAAAAGGGACAGGGGAGGGCGTGCCATGCAAGCGGAATTCCGACGGTATCCCAACAGAGAGTTTTACCATCAGAAAAGTGACAGGGCAGGGGGTCAGCGCATGTGAATGCAAGTAGAATTCTGCTTGGAGACCGCTACCAACTCGCCAGCAGAAATTCTCCAGCTGTTTAACAACAGTGCCCCTCTAGACACCCCCCAGTAGAAACACTCCAGCGGATTGTCGCTCTGATTCCGATGGAGGACCGATATCTGTGTGATATCTGGGAAAAGATTGTAGTGAAAGGATGAACATGTGGAGGTTTGGGGTATAGTCCCATAAAATCATCCCCATTGTCCCTGATCTCCCGGGTGGGAGTCTAATACTTTCACCGCTATTCTACTTGTGCAGTGGAGATCAGCGGATTGATTTTGTTGTCCCTCTTTATTTTGGTGTGCTGGGACTACTGCCTCTTGTAGTACCAACAGAGAAATGCAGGTCAACATTGACCGGAGTAAGGGAGGGAGGGAGGGAGGGAGTGACAACCCGACAAACGCTATCGTAGGTGCTGGCTTACAGCCATGCAACTAAAACCTATACAACCTATCTCGATTGACACTCCAATTGCTACACTGCATCTCCAGACTGTCCTCTACAGATTTTTGAAATGTTTTCGCGCATTGTGATGCGTTTGCCCCTGTCGGCCACCAGTTAATAGCAGTATTATTGTGTACCACTGGGGCCAGTAGCATCTGTTAATAGCAACCTTATAACTACAATGAGCATCTTATTGCATGGCCCTTTTTCAGATACTCCTGGAACAAGAACACCAAACAAATGCAATGTGGATACTGTACGTGCTGAGTAGCAGCAGCTGTAGTACATCTAAGGGCAGATCTGACCGTTTTGGTGGCACCACATGCAGTGTGTTTGCTATGGTAATACACAGCCCAAACTCTCGCAAGATCCTCAAAGCCATGTTATGATCTGTCCAGCCCTTATCCAGATCCACTCTTCAGGTACACATGATTGTTACATACATCTTTTGATGCACTTTCTTGGACACATCATCAGTGATAGTACCTGGGGTCATGGGGGGTTTCGGGTCTTTCAACTTCAGACCCCCCCACACAGGCAACCCGGCCAAGAGTGATCAGTAGATTACAGAATTACTACAGTACACTGTATACAATCAAGCCTAGCATTTTGGGCTGTTGAACTGTAGACAAGGTTACAGAATATTCTAGAGAGTTGTTGACATTACCACTCTCATTTAAAAGACAATTGTTACAAGCTTCCCCTCTTGATTTAATGACGTTTCTAGGTGCTCCCATCTTAAAGCTTTCAAGGGGTCACTGATACAGGTTTTGATGACTCTCCTTATAGAGGTTGATTGGGAGATCGATCTTGATCAGGTGTGGCATTGATCTGGAGTCAACTTGTTAGTTGTGATGTGTTTCCCCTATGGTGGCTCAACTGGTACATACTGTAAGATCTGCTTGCCCAGTAGGCCTACATCTAGGGGTGGGGCTGGGGTGGGGCTCTAACCATCCCATTGACTTTGAATACTGGAGAAATTGAAGCTAACATTACATGAGAAACCCTCATAGGGCTAACACCCGTAAAAATGGATTCAAACCACCAAGGAACATTATCATACAGTAAAGGATTGACAACACCTTTAATATGATCAGCTTTATTGGGATATATTATTTTATATCAGGCTGATTAATTCATTGTTGATTCATAACCCGATCAGAAGGTATCTGCTGGTGGGCGATGTCATCATTTAATCTCAGTGGGGCACTTGCAGGAGGCGGGACACGATTTATCACGGAAGGAACCCTTGCATCCCCACGACTTATATATAAGAGGACAGTTCCAGTACCTGTCTACGTAGGGACAGGGGTTGGCTGGAGAGAGAGGGAGAAAGAGGAAATTATGTTTTTAATCAGAACGGTTGTTCTTTCAGAATACAGTGAACAGTGGTGTTAAATGAATGGTGTATGAAATTAATTAAATAAAAATAAACTGTTGTAGAGCAATTACACCAGGAGTCACTGAGTTCGTTGATGAGTGAATGCCCGAGAGATGCAGGACTTAGAATGGGGTGTGTTGGGGGAGAGACCGGAGTGCACCGAACCACCGCTGGTTGCGATCTGAGGGGGGCGCCACAGAGCCGCCCAAACATGGCTCCCCATTCACCTCCATTCATTTTTTGGGCCGTTAGAAAAATGAGATGGAGGCAAGCTATATCCCAGCCTACAGCCACTTACTGCACAGCTTGTTGTCACAGTTATCAGGGCAGTCTCCACAGGGCTTTCCCTCCTTGTAGGGGTGGTGGGACTGGTAGTTCCCTCTGGGATGTGGGACAGAGCATACAATTATCTATTAAACACTGCTGCTAACAATCAACAATGATCTGAACCATAACATGTCCCCTGATAATGTTTCTTCAGTGTTACAGTACATATGTCAGAGGACTTACAGGAAACAAGACTACGGTACAGTATGACCCTGTTGCTAGAAGGACTTACGGAGGATTGTATTGGCAGACATAGAAGTACTTGAGTCTGGAGTTGGGGCAGTGGGCCATGCCGCAGCCAACCTCGTTAGACCTATACCACACAACCTGAGCACAGAAATGATGGACAAACTAATCATTACCTTATTTTTAGGATACCCAATATGTGAGATCCTTGAGGTAGTATCTATATGAAACAGTTAAAGTTAAAGGCTAGGTTTTGGACAACTGAGGACATTATTGTGTTATGGTAAATGTATCTGGGGTTATAGTTTGTCTGGGTCACATATTTTTGTGAATCAACTTTGATATGTCAATATAGCATTCAAATATATGTCGATATAGAATAGCTCCCACCAATTATATTAGAACTCTTTTCATGGCGTCAAAATTCCTGGCGAACGCCTGGTTTCTTTACCTGTGTGAAGTGTCCGACCGTATGTCCGGTGACAGATCCGACTCCGTACTTGAAGCGATTCACCTCGCTGTACCAGGCGTCGACGGCGGTGGTCCAGGACCTCTTATGGCTGGACATGTACAGGTTCTCTCCAAGATTTGAGGGGCTGTGGCGCATGTTGCAGGTGTCAGCCCACTTCTGGGCTTCGGAGGCGATTTTGGGGCTCCAGGTCTGAGATCAAATCAAATGTTAATGAAACACTTATGGGGTTGCACATTTCTACCTTTGTCATTTGAATATTGTTGCTTGTGAAATCCCTGTTTACCATTTTCAGCATGTTGCTGGAGGAGGGAGTAACTCCCCTTCTCAGATCATTGTGCCTGTTTACGATTTCATCCTCGATCCCGATGCAACAGGACTCGTGCAACAGGACCACGAATCCAACCAAAAACGTGAAGAGAGACATCATGGAGAGAGTCCTAGAAAAAGGATTACAAACGGAGCCAAACAATATCAATCACAACTTACTCACATAGAGCGGTTTTATCAATCTACACAGTAGCGTTACCGTACACACATATGAAAGTGGAAAAAATGACCTTTGCCATAATGACTGGTAGAAATCTGTGCCCCATACTGTACCTTGACGTACTGGTGGATGATGAGAGTGTTGATGAGAGAGGTGTATCTGGGAGTCTATATTTATAGGCCCAATCATAGCTGGGGGCATTATTGACTTTCTTGAAGTGAGAAGTGGGACAGCCACTGTTGACCTATTCTAATGAGGGATTTATGCAGGGGCGTGGTGCTCATCACCTGGGGGTTATTCTAAGTCTAACCCATGTCGCCGGTGTTCTGAAAAGTTGGTTTACCTCCTCAGGATGACCTACCCAGTGGCACCGTATGGGGGAGAAAAGTTTGGATGATTCTAAGGGCCTCTGACTGGCAGGGGCCCGAAAAAATATTAGAACACTAGGTACACTTTTTCAACATAATCATCATCATTAAAATAAGTTATTTTACAATGTACTGATAAAACTAATGGTTTATTTTTCTTGTCTTGTTTTTGGCTAAAAGTAAACATCCAGAGAGCCAATTGCCCCTCCTCTCTATTTGCATGAAATGATTTGGTCCTGCTGCTAATCGCGACGCCAAAGGGACTCGCTTGCAGTGAATTGCGAGTGAGGAGTGTTGGTGTGGAGCGTATGTCTTAAAGCACACATGTACACTGTGCGATAAAACCCACGATTCTGAGGTCGTAAGGTGGTCGTGGGTTGTCGCAGACGATCGTAGCTCATCGTATGCAAAATCGGGACTCGCAAGTCGCACCGTGTGAGAAGGTGTACGATCTGCGATTCATTGCTACTACGTTCTACGATGAGGCTACGACCTCCCAACAAAATATCTGGCATGTCAGATATTTTCGTTGGAGATCGCAGGTGTGAATGGCTCTACGACACGACCACAAGAGACAGATGCTCAAAACAATCCTTCCATGTAGTCATGTGCGGCAACCATGTTCATTCATGTTTTGTTTGTTTGCTATGGCACACAACGGGCCCAAATGTGTCTTCGCTTGAGATTTTTCTCCACACAAAAAAGTGTGCACACCAGCATTGCAGCTTATTGTTGACGGTCCGCCATTGCTAGGAACTTCTTGACAGTTTGCAATCGAACATTTTCAACAAATGCACAATTAGTGGTACAATCGTAGAAGTTCACGCTGCAGCCAAGATTAATCGTGGGCGTAATCGGGGCTGAAGCCGACATGTAGGCTACACTGTGCGATAAAACCCATGATTCTGAAGTCGTAAGGTGGTCGTGGGTTGTTGCAGACAAGAGAGAGAGAGATGAATTCACTTTATGCTAAAAATTTGACCCTTTTGACCATAAATGCTGTGACTGGGACCTATATAGCTTGCTCTCTCAGTAGATCGGTTGGTTAGTTGGTCGGTATGTCCACAAAAATTGTGTCTGGCTGCACATGCACGTTGAGAAACCTCTCGTCGAGGCATTCTTTGAAAGAGCGCAATTTTTTTTTTCTAAATTGAGCCAGTGACTCACCAGACCTACCACAGATCTACCTCAGTTCTGCCCCAGACGTCCTGCCCCAGACCTCCTCAACCTATCCTCCCCACTCTCCCCTATATTCTACTTCTCATGCTTTAAGTACGTTAGTTTCCGTGACCACCTTTGTATTTTATCAGCGCCAGTCAGGGCCGGCTCTAGACTTTTGTAGGCCCTAGGCAAAATTTAATGTGGAGGCCCCATTTTGAAATAAACCCTCCCCACCATCAAGCAATATAGACTAAGGCCCCTCCATTCCATCGCCATGAAACGTTAAGCCATCACTTTAGGCTATCATCAGAACCAATGACACACTTGAATATTATTCATTACCATTGAGATCAATCTATTGCTGGGGGAGGGGGGGGGGGGGCTCCCAGAAATCTGGCACGGGGGGGGCTCCCAGAAATCTGGCACGTATCGTATCCAATGAGAAACGTTAACGATTTTTATAGAGTTTAAAACAAAAAAGGTTTTCTGAGGGCAGAGCCCCTAGGTATTTGTCTGCTCCACATTTAGTTAACCTGGTGCGTGCTATTGTACTGGTTCCCACGGCCAAGGTAGCCTACAACTGTGGAATAATTATTATGTGCAACTGACAAAGATTAACAGGCTTATGATATTGTCCTTACAGCCTCCGAGGTAATCTTAATGTTTGTAGTTATTTAATTATATTTGTGTTATAGGTTTAGGTTTGTCAGAACACCCCGCCAGGTAGCCTGGTGGGTGCCATAGTGCTGGCTCCCATTGCCAAAGTACAACTGTGGAATAACTGATGCGTGTAACTGACAAAAGTTAAACAGGTTTATGATAATGGCCTTGTTTCCTGAAACCCTTCTTAGTGCGAAGAAGCTCTTTGAGTCTTCTTAAGGCTCCCGAAAGAAGCAAAAAAAGAAAGAAAGAAAGAGGGAAGAAAGAAGCGTTTTCCGAAATGCTTCTTAGCCAAAGACGATCTTTCGTTAAGAAGGATTTGTAAGAAGGGTCTGGGGCGTTCTTAACACGCCTCTTAGCGACCAAATGCTCGCAGATCCAGCCGTGTCAGGCAACAGGAGATATTAATCTAATGCGCCCTGTTTGTTTTATTGTGTTTTCCCCCTTTTTCCTTTCTTTCTTTCATGCACCCTTTAGTGTTTAAGATTGGGGAAAACCTGAAAATCTCTCCTCTATGTAATATGGTTACATAATGTTTTAAATGTTTTACCGTAGGCTATATATCCCTCTGATCAGAATGGATTCCTTTTATAATAAGAATTACGTGGATTTATATAGGCCTAGCACCTTTCACAGAACCCAAGGTCGCTGAAATTTTAATTTTGATGCTGCTCTGTAGTTTTTCTCGCTATTTGATGAAGGCCTTCTGCCTCCTACTTTACCAGGCTTTACATATCAAGCAATTTGAGCTGCAGTCCATGTCTGAAAAATATAAAGTTGAATAAAGTTTAACATCATGACCATGATTATTCTGCAACCATCCCACATCTGCATGCACATACGGTATGAGATACAGTAGTTCATCCCCATCAAATGTGTGCAACTACCCCCAGATCATCATACACCATAGTCTGCATTAACCAATAGCTGTGCATAATTGGATGTGATTCCAACAAATGCAATGTGGATACTGTAGATATGTGCTGAGTAGCAACAGCTGTAGTACATCTAAGGGCAGATCTGACTGTTTTGGTGGCACCACATGCAGTGTGTTTGCTATGGTAATACACAGCCCAAACTCTCACAAGATCCTCAGTTCTGCCCCAGACCTACCCCAGTCCTTTTGCAGTCTGCATTAACCAATAGCTGTGCCTAATTGGATGTGATTGCCACTTGGATACACCTGTTGTTTGTCATCACACACACACACGAGCAACGGGGAATTGGTGCATTGGGTTGCAGACCACCACGGGTTGGCCATGTAGCCTGCTTGTGAATCCTCTGTATACATTGGTGCAAATCCTGTTATGCACTGTGTGTATATTTAGATGTGAATATAGATGTTGGTTGTTTTTTTAGTTTTTTTTTTACCTTTATTTAGACAGGGAGAGCCCTTGAGAGCAAGCTCTCATTTACAAGGGTGCCCTGTTACAGGGAGAGAAACAACATTATTAAAAAATATTATTAAAAACAGAAATATAGGTAGTTTATGAAAAACATGTGCAGTCCATACATACATTGTCTTCAAGTAGTGTCCTGAAGGTGTCCAGAGACACCAAGTGTTCTAGTTTGAGTGAGTCCTGAAGAGTGTTCCATTTATCAGGAGCGTAAAATGAGAAAGCAGTCTTTCCTGTCTCGCTCTTGACACATGGGGTAAACAGTTTGTTTGTTTGGATTGTGAGCGAGTTTGATAGTTTGAGACACTAACTACAAACTTAGTAGGGATGACAAATACAGAGGGAGCTTACCACATAGGGCTTTGTAAATAAACATGAGACAGTGATGTTCCCTTCTCACAGTGAGTGAGGGCCAGCCCACTTTCTGATATAATGTACAGTGATGAGTGAGGAACCCATCACCAGTAATAAAATGCAGAGCACTGTGAAACTGTTGCCCTGCAACTGGCATATTCTGTTTTAATATCTGTGTTGATTTTATGGCTCTGCATGCTACTAACGCTTTATCCAGCCCATGTTTACTGCTCTTCATAGAATAGGTAGGCAGAACTAAGTAGGACACCACTTGTTACATCAAAATCTCATTTGGGAGTATACAATTATGTGGAACAATCAATTAGCCTGGCATCGATTGTTTTGTTTTCAGTACCGAGGTGGTGGACAGCTCCTGTAAACAAGCTTCTTAAGCGCGGTGCTAAGAAGGGCATTAAGAAGGGCTCCAAGAAGACATTCGAGAAAAACTCCTTTCTTAAGACTCCGTCTTGGCTGATCTCTTCTTTGGACCCTTCTTAATTCCTTAGAAGGTTCTTCTTCGGGAAACGCGGCCATTGCCGTTACAGCATCCAAAGTAATCTTCATGTTTGTAGTTAATTATATTTGTAGTTATTTGACGGTTACAAGCGGAATTTTGACAGTATCCCAATCGAGTTCCACCATGGGAAAAGGGACAGGGGAGGGCGTGCCATGCAAGCAGAATTCCGACGGTATCCCAACAGAGAGTTTTACCATCAGAAAAGTGACAGGGCAGGGGGTCAGCGCATGCGAATGCGAGTAGAATTCCGCTTGGAGACCGCTACCAACTCGCCAGCAGAAATTCTCCAGCTGTTTAACAACAGTGCCCCTCTAGACACCCCCCAGTAGAAACACTCCAGCGGATTGTCGCTCTGATTCCGATGGAGGACCGATATCTGTGTGATATCTGGGAAAAGATTGTAGTGAAAGGATGAACATGTGGAGGTTTGGGGTATAGTCCCATAAAATCATCCCCATTGTCCCTGATCTCCCGGGTGGGAGTCTAATACTTTCACCGCTATTCTACTTGTGCAGTGGAGATCAGCGGATTGATTTTGTTGTCCCTCTTTATTTTGGTGTGCTGGGACTACTGCCTCTTGTAGTACCAACAGAGAAATGCAGGTCAACATTGACCGGAGTAAGGGAGGGAGGGAGGGAGGGAGTGACAACCCGACAAACGCTATCGTAGGTGCTGGCTTACAGCCATGCAACTAAAACCTATACAACCTATCTCGATTGACACTCCAATTGCTACACTGCATCTCCAGACTGTCCTCTACAGATTTTTGAAATGTTTTCACGCATTGTGATGCGTTTGCCCCTGTCGGCCACCAGTTAATAGCAGTATTATTGTGTACCACTGGGGCCAGTAGCATCTGTTAATAGCAACCTTATAACTACAATGAGCATCTTATTGCATGGCCCTTTTTCAGATACTCCTGGAACAAGAACACCAAACAAATGCAATGTGGATACTGTACGTGCTGAGTAGCAGCAGCTGTAGTACATCTAAGGGCAGATCTGACCGTTTTGGTGGCACCACATGCAGTGTGTTTGCTATGGTAATACACAGCCCAAACTCTCACAAGATCCTCAAAGCCACGTTATGATCTGTCCAGCCCTTATCCAGATCCACTCTTCAGGTACACATGATTGTTACATACATCTTTTGATGCACTTTCTTGGACACATCATCAGTGATAGTACCTGGGGTCATGGGGGGTTTCGGGTCTTTCAACTTCAGACCCCCCCACACAGGCAACCCGGCCAAGAGTGATCAGTAGATTACAGAATTACTACAGTACACTGTATACAATCAAGCCTATCATTTTGGGCTGTTGAACTGTAGACAAGGTTACAGAATATTCTAGAGAGTTGTTGACATTACCACTCTCATTTGAAAGACAATTGTTACAAGCTTCCCCTTTTGATTTAATGACGTTTCTAGGTGCTCCCATCTTAAAGCTTTCAAGGGGTCACTGATACAGGTTTTGATGACTCTCCTTATAGAGGTTGATTGGGAGATCGATCTTGATCAGGTGTGGCATTGATCTGGAGTTAACTTGTTAGTTGTGATGTGTTTCCCCTATGGTGGCTCAACTGGTACATACTGTAAGATCTGCTTGCCCAGTAGGCCTACATCTAGGGGTGGGGCTGGGGTGGGGCTCTAACCATCCCATTGACTTTGAATACTGGAGAAATTGAAGCTAACATTACATGAGAAACCCTCATAGGGCTAACACCTGTAAAAATGGATTCGAACCACCAAGGAACATTATCATACAGTAAAGGATTGACAACACCTTTAATATGATCAGCTTTATTGGGATATATTATTTTATATCAGGCTGATTAATTCATTGTTGATTCAGAACCCGATCAGAAGGTATCTGCTGGTGGGCGATGTCATCATTTAATCTCAGTGGGGCACTTGCAGGAGGCGGGACACGATTTATCACGGAAGGAACCCTTGCATCCCCACGACTTATATATACGAGGACAGTTGCTGTACCTGTCTACGTAGGGACAGGGGTTGGCTGGAGAGAGAGGGAGAGAGAGGAAATTATGTTTTTAATCAGAACGGTTGTTTTTTCAGAATACAGTGAACAGTGGTGTTAAATGAATGGTGTATGAAATTAATTAAATAAAAATAAACTGTTGTAGAGCAATTACACCAGGAGTCACTGAGTTCGTTGATGAGTGAATGCCCGAGAGATGCAGGACTTAGAATGGGGTGTGTTGGGGGAGAGACCGGAGTGCACCGAACCACCGCTGGTTGCGATCTGAGGGGGGCGCCACAGAGCCGCCCAAACATGGCTCCCCATTCACCTCCATTCATTTTTTGGGCCGTTAGAAAAATGAGATGGAGGCAAGCTATATCCCAGCCTACAGCCACTTACTGCACAGCTTGTTGTCACAGTTATCAGGGCAGTCTCCACAGGGCTTTCCCTCCTTGTAGGGGTGGTGGGACTGGTAGTTCCCTCTGGGATGTGGGACAGAGCATACAATTATCTATTAAACACTGCTGCTAACAATCAACAATGATCTGAACCATAACATGTCCCCTGATAATGTTTCTTCAGTGTTACAGTACATATGTCAGAGGACTTACAGGAAACAAGACTACGGTACAGTATGACCCTGTTGCTAGAAGGACTTACGGAGGATTGTATTGGCAGACATAGAAGTACTTGAGTCTGGAGTTGGGGCAGTGGGCCATGCCGCAGCCAACCTCGTTAGACCTATACCACACAACCTGAGCACAGAAATGATGGACAAACTAATCATTACCTTATTTTTAGGATACCCAATATGTGAGATCCTTGAGGTAGTATCTATATGAAACAGTTAAAGTTAAAGGCTAGGTTTTGGACAACTGAGGACATTATTGTGTTATGGTAAATGTATCTGGGGTTATAGTTTGTCTGGGTCACATATTTTTGTGAATCAACTTTGATATGTCAATATAGCATTCAAATATATGTCGATATAGAATAGCTCCCACCAATTATATTAGAACTCTTTTCATGGCGTCAAAATTCCTGGCGAACGCCTGGTTTCTTTACCTGTGTGAAGTGTCCGACCGTATGTCCGGTGACAGATCCGACTCCGTACTTGAAGCGATTCACCTCGCTGTACCAGGCGTCGACGGCGGTGGTCCAGGACCTCTGATGGCTGGACATGTACAGGTTCTCTCCAAGACTTGAGGGGCTGTGGCGCATGTTGCAGGTGTCAGCCCACTTCTGGGCTTCGGAGGCGATTTTGGGGCTCCAGGTCTGAGATCAAATCAAATGTTAATGAAACACTTATGGGGTTGCACATTTCTACCTTTGTCATTTGAATATTGTTGCTTGTGAAATCCCTGCTTACCATTTTCAGCATGTTGCTGGAAGAGGGAGTAACTCCCCTTCTCAGATCATTGTGCCTGTTTACGATTTCATCCTCGATCCCGATGCAACAGGACTCGTGCAACAGGACCACGAATCCAACCAAAAACGTGAAGAGAGACATCATGGAGAGAGTCCTAGAAAAAGGATAACAAACACAGCAAAACAATACCAATCACAACTTACTCACATAGAGCGGTTTTATCAATTTACACAGTAGCGTTACCGTACACACATATGAAAGTGGAAAAAATGACCTTTGCCATAATGACTGGTAGAAATCTGTGCCCCATACTGTACCTTGACGTACTGGTGGATGATGAGAGTGTTGATGAGAGAGGTGTATCTGGGAGTCTATATTTATAGGCCCAATCATAGCTGGGGGCATTATTGACTTTCTTGAAGTGAGAAGTGGGACAGCCACTGTTGACCTATTCTAATGAGGGATTTATGCAGGGGCGTGGTGCTCACCACCTGGGGGTTATTCTAAGTCTAACCCATGTCGCCGGTGTTCTGAAAAGTTGGTTTACCTCCTCAGGATGACCTACCCAGTGGCACCGTATGGGGGAGAAAAGTTTGGATGATTCTAAGGGCCTCTGACTGGCAGGGGCCCTAAAAAATATTATGAGGTACACTTTTTCAACATCATCATTAAAATAAGTTATTTTACAATGTACTGATAAAACTAATGGTTTACTTTTCTTTTCTTGTTTTTGGCTAAAAGTAAACATCCAGAGAGCCAATTGCCCCCCCCTCTCTATTTGCATGAAATGATTTGGTCCTGCTGCTAATCGCGACGCGAAAGGGACTCGCTTGCAGTGAATTGCGAGTGAGGAGTGTTGGTGTGGAGCGTATGTCTTAAAGCACACATGTACACTCTGCGATAAAACCCACGATTCTGAGGTCGTAAGGTGGTCGCAAGTCGCACCGTGTGAGGTGTAGGCTACGATCTGCGATTCATTGCTACTACGTTCTACGATGAGGCTACGACCTCCCGACAAAATATCTGGCATGTCAGATATTTTCGTCGTAGATCGCAGATCACATAGAACTTTAGCCAAGATGAATCGTGGGAATAATCGTGGCTGATAGAAATCGTATAATGTGAATACAAATCGTAAGTGTGAATACACACGTCATATGGTCGTATGGTCTTGAGACGGAGTCCCGGTCGTACAGTGGGAAGGGATCCCCGATCTAAGATTTTTTCAGTCGTACAGTATACAGAAGGCTTAAGCCGAATGTACACTGTGTGATAAAACCCAAGATTCTGAGGTCGTATGGTGGTCATGGGTTGTCGCAGACAGTCGTAGCTCATCGTAGGCTAAATCGGGACTCGCACAGTGTGAGAAGGTGTAGGCCTATGATATGTGATTTGCTACGACGCTCTACGACGAGGCTACGACCTCCCAACAACATATCTGGCATGTCAGATATTTTCGTCGTAGATCGCAGGTGTGAATGGCTCTACGACACGACCACAAGAGACAGATGCTCAAAACAATCCTTCCATGTAGTCATGTGCGCCAACCATGTTCATTCATGTTTTGTTTGTTTGCTATGGCACACAACGGGCCCAAATGCGTCTTCGCTTGAGATTTTTCTCCACACAAAAAAGTGTGCACACCAGCATTGCAGCTTATTGTTGACGGTCCGCATGCTAGGAACTTTTATTTCTTGACAGTTTGCAATCGAACATTTTCAACAAATGCGCAAGTAGTGGCACAATCTTAGAAGTTCACGCTGCAGCCAAGATGAATCGTGGGCGTAATCGGGGCTGAAGCCGAATGTAGGGGAGAGCCGGGACGAAAGTAACGGAGGACGAAAGTAACATGCGCATTTTCTCTAAAACTACGGCAACCTCGAAGACGTGGTTACGTTTGTACATGCATATACCAGTGCCTTAGCTTCATACAAAATTTCGGCACCAACCGAGTTTGTTTGGTGGAGTTATAGCAGGAAAACGTTTTTAAGCGCCATAAGTAAAAAAGTGGTCCCCTAAGTATTTTTCGATTGTAGAATTGTGTTTACTTGTTTAAGTTTGTAAACATATGTAGTTTTCTTAAGACATCTAGTGACTAAATGATAGCATAGGTTTTAAGTTTCATGCGATGAAGTCTTGGAGACTAGCCAGGGATAAGTGACGGGAGAGCGGAGAGGGGCGGAAGTAACAGTAGCCTGCGGGACGAAAGTAACAATAGCTATTTCGCTCTGTGATATTTGACAGTGACTTACAATGCATTTATTTTGTTACATTTACAGAATATGCCGAGAATTAGGGTGAGGTAGACCAGGAGAGGGTTATTCTTCCAAGAAACCTGCAGACAGGCAGCATAGGAGGTCATAGCTGGGCAGCTGTCTGTGCGCTGTATGGATTTAGAATTTATAGCATTTATTTAATCTATACAAACATTATATGGTGTATAATAATATATGTGTTGTGTGTAATAGTATATGTATTGATAGTAAAGAGACTTACAATCCTGAAATACAGAGATACGAGGACCCTTCGTTTGCTGTTACTTCCGCCCCACTGTTGTGTTACTTTGGTCCCGCTCCATAGGGACGAAAGTAACATTCCACTCGGTACGTTCCCAGCCTATTTATGTTAAACTCATATATCCTAGAACGGAAATTACAGTCAATAATAGTGAAGGACGTGTGCAAGTTGTGTGTCACAAAACATGGAATCTCTACCTCTATTAATTTCGAAGTAAATTGGATCAAACGAAAAAGTGTTACTTTCGTCCCGGCTCTCCCCTACACTGTGCGATAAAACCCATGATTCTGAGGTCGTATTGACTCATCAGGGACAATATTAAATGAGAAAGGTAGGCTAAACGGGAATAAATATTTGAAAGCAATACAAAATGCCTCAGAGCCTTAATGTATTCCATTATATTTTGAATTGTCACCTGGTGCCTGAATTTAGAATTGTCTTTTAAATAAACACATTTCCACAGTAAACTATTGCAGAAAAGTCTCAAATTGGTGCATAAAAATTCACCAGAATGCAGGAAATTCAATGTGACCTCAAACTTTCTTGGGGGAGGACCCCCGGACCCCCCGCTTATTGCGTCCTCCCAATGTTCAAATCGAACCTGTACCACTGGTGGGGCCCAATGTTGTATCTTTTCATGGGGCCCAAAATTCCAGGCGGCGCCTCTTGGCCTACCACCCATTATATTTTGCTTAATTCATGGGTAGTACATCCTGTCTGGTAGAAAATGTCTCGGAATGTCCTATGACCCACTTTATTGTGTGTAGCGCATCCAGCAGGATTCTATTTCATAGTGCGCACAAGAACCACCCAACCGCTGGCCACTTGTACAGCAGGTTACCTACCTACTAGTAGGTTCCCACGCGCGCACATAGGCTACACACTCTATTGGAGTGTCACGTAGCTTGGGAGGTAGAGCAGCCGGCTGGGGATCCCATGGTTCCTGGTTTGATCCCAGCTCCGGGTGTGTGCCGAAGTGTCCTTGAGCAAGACACTGAGCCCCCCCCCAAAATCGCTCATGTGCAGCAGGGTGGCGCAATACTGTGTACTGTCACCTCACCGCAAGAAGTTCTCCAGGCCTTTCTGTGTGGGATTTGCATGTTGTGTTCACAAGAGTTTCCTCCCGGAGAACCCAATACAAAAAACATGCAGAAGGACAGACGCTCTTCAGTCTGGTCCCTTACCAGGACTTGGACTGAGGACTTGGACTTTTATCAGTGCCACTCTAGACTTTGAGGCCCTAGGCAAAATTTTCTATGGAGGCCCCCTTTTGAAATAAACCCTCCCCACCATCAAGCAATATAGACTAAGGCCCCTCCATTCCATTGTCATGTAACGTTAAGCCATCACTTTAGGCTATCATCAGCACCAATGACACACTTGAATATCACATCCGGTTGGGGCCTCAGCCATTGAGATCAATCTATTGCTGGGAAGGCGTGGGGGCTCCCGGAAATCTGTGTTTTATGATCAGAGACTTGGAGAGAGTAATACATGCTTTCATCAACACTTGCCTTGATTATTGTAATTCTTTGTATGTCGGCATTGACCAGTCACTGATGCGTCGCCTGCAGCTTGTGCAGAATGCAGCAGCTCGTCTCCTTACTGGCAAGCGAAAATGCGACCACATCACCCCAATCTTGGCCTCGCTCCACTGGCTCCCAGTGCGTTTTAGAATTAATTTCAAGATTTTGATGTTTGTTTTTAAAGCTCTTAATGGACTGGCACCTCAGTATCTTGCCGATCTCCTGCACTTTCATACCCCAGCTAGAGAGCTGAGATCCTCTAATCAGCTGCTGCTTGCTGTCCCAAAGACTCGGCTGAAGACCAGAGGTGGCCGAGCCTTTGGGGCGGCAGCCCCTAGGCTCTGGAACAGTCTGCCCTGGCACATTGGGTCTGCCCAGACCATAGAGATTTTTAAGTCTTCTTTAAAGACTCACCTGTTCTCCCAGACCTTCAACTCAGGTTGAGCTGGACACCCGATGGCCCCTGTATTGTACTGTATTTTATATTGCTTATTGTGTATGATGTATTGCAGTGTTCTGTTGCGTGCTGTGTGTTTGGTTGCTCTGGAGCTGTACAGCACTTTGGTCAACCTTGGTTGTTTTAAATGTGCTTTATAAATAAATGTTGAGTTGAGTTGATCACTGGCACGTATCGTATCCAATGAGAAACGTTAACACTTTTTATAGAGTTTAAAACAAAAGTTTTCTGAGGGCAGAGGTCCTAGGCATTTGCCTACTCCACCTTTAGGTAGCCTGGTGCGTGCTATTGTACTGGTTCCACGGCCAAGGTAGCCTACAACTGTGGAATAATTGTTACGTGCAACTGATGAAGATAAACAGGTTTATGATATTGTCCTTACAACATCTTAATGTTTGTAGTTATTTAATTATATTTGTAGTCATTTAAGTTTGTTTATTAACGGATTTCATTACTGTATGTTCTGCCTTTAGGTTTGTCAGAACACCCCTCCAGGTAGCCTGGTGGGTGCCATAGTGCTGGCTCCCATTGCCAAGGTACAACTGTGGAATAACTGATGCGTGCAACTGACAAAAGTTAAACAGGTTTATGATAATGCCATTACAGCATCCAAGGTAATCTTCATGTTTGTAGTTATTTAATTATATTTGTAGACATTTAATTATGTTTATTCACAGATGTGTACTGTATGTTCTGCCTTTAGGTCTGTCAGAATGCTCTGCAGTTTTACCTCCAGCTAAACATACTTTTCTGACAAGTTCGCCCCAATAACTGTCTTTGCCTCTAAATTTTAGCGCAGTTCTGTTTGTGTTTTCTTTTGCTTCTTCCTTGAGAGGTCATGTTTTCAGTGGTGTGCATGTTCGTTTGCTCATTTGTTTGTTTGTTAGCAGGATTATGCAAAAACTACCAGACCGATTTTCATGAAACTGAAAGGATGTAGCATGAACCGATTAAATTCTGGAGCGGATCTGGATTACGGGGGGGACGGGGGGGACGGAACACGTACAGCCATTCACCGCCATTTATTTTTGGGACCAGGATTACGTAAAAAGTACAGGACCGATTTTCATGAAATTTGGTGGAGGGGTGTAGCATGGGCCAATTTAGAGCCCATTAAATTTTGGATTGGATCCGAATCACTTGGCGGATACACAAATTAAAACAAAACTTGCCTGCTCATTTCTCTTTACTTCTTCTTTAGGTCTTCTGCTAGACTTACTATACTACCTGGTGGCCAATTAGCTCACTGGACTTACAGTGCTGGAGTTGCGCTCAGGTATGGGTTCAAATCCTGACAAAGATTTTTTCCAGCTTTAGATATATAGATATCAACTTAATTGTTTACCTAATTCTTAAAAGTGTGTACATATATATTTGTGCTGTGTGACATTATTCTTTAATAATATTTTTAATTTGTAACTTTCTGTTTCTTCATCTTGTTTGCGTCTCTTCAGTCTTTTGACTGCTTACATC
>NC_140240.1:26746947-26804447 GCF_949987555.1 Borostomias antarcticus
TCGTTCAGCAATGGGAGCCGTTCAAGAAGAGGTGGTTCATACTGAGCGGCATGGACAGAAAGCTGCTCTACTTTAAGACTTCAATGGTAATGTCCATGCAGCACAGAGAGAGACAATATAGGGCTTAATTCAAGGTTAAATGTTTGGAGTAAGAGGGTCTTGTTAGGACGAACGAGGCAGCGCGAACACTGGTCTCTTCATGTGGGATGTGGAGAACTGATAGACTGAGTAGGAGGACAGATATAGACTAGTCTGTGTGTGTGGGTGGGTTTAGAAACAGACAGTACACATACTGGGACTTTTGGGGGGGGGGGGGGGTATAAAATTGTAAAATGAGACAGTAGATATTGACAGAGGAAGAGAGGTAGCGTGAATGGACGGTAAAACCCGACTGGGATGTGTGTGTGTGTGTTTGTGTACGTTCGTGTGTGTGTATGTGCCCGTGTGTGTGTGTGTGTGTGTGTGTGTGCGTATGCATGTGTGCACGTGTGTCTGTGTGTGTACGGGCGTGCTTATCTGTCTGCCTGTCTAACTGTGTGTGTGTGTGTGTGTGTGTGTGTGTGTGTGTGTGTGCGCGTGCCTGTCTGAAGGATGCTGAGGAGCTGGGGGCCGTCTTCATTGGCACAGAGAGTCACGGCTACTCGGTGAGGCGGGGCAGGCCCAGGAACGCGCACGGGGGCCGCTGGTGCTTCGGCGTCACCATGGAGACGCCCGACAGGCAGTTTGTCTTCATGTGTGAGCAGGAGCAGGACCAGAGAGAGTGGCTCGAGGCCTTCAGACTGGTCATCTCACAACCCATGACTCCACAACACTACTCCAGTAAGAATGGCGACCGTTATCGTTATCAACAGTGGTAGTTCTTTATCATGAAATTCATTGAAAAGAAAAGTCACGTTGAATAATATTCCGTTTTCTTTCCAGTCGAGGCCAGCATTAGAAGGAGAAAATGAGTGTAATATCTGCAGGAGGACAAGTCGCACAGGAGGAAAATCATCAATCATCTGACTGTCTTATGTAGATTTCAGCTACAGGTAGCCTACTCCGCTGACAAACTGCTGGATGTTGTGATGGTCGTGGGTGGTTCTTTGTCCATACAGTCATATATAAATGTCCAGATCTGTGAAGGTTATACATTTCATTGAATATTTATCTTTGGGTAACACTGACTTGTTTACATGTTGACATGTTCACTTTGCATAATAGCCTAAATGTAGACAGTCCAGTAGGCTAAAGATGAGCCATTTGGTGTCCGAAGGCCATTCATTTAACATAAAAAGACAAATATGTATATATAATATTAAATCACTCAACTCTTACCCTTCTTTTGATCCAGAAATATTTGTGTTGCAAAGTATTAAATTCAGAGAGCTATTCAGCTCTAAAGTGTTTGTCCCGGTGAATGACAAGTGTTTTTAAAATGTTGAAATTCAAACTAAAAATATAAATGAACACCAATGGCATAGTTGTGTTAGCGTTTTCAACAATATATAGAATAATGTGATGAGGTGAGTATGAATCTTTGAAATATTTTATGATTACACCTTTTCACCTCTCCACCTGTGGAACAAAAACATGTACACAAGTTAATATTTTAACTTTATTTCAAAATGTGTACCAGTGACACATCAAATATGTGGCATTCAAAATCATGGTCATTGTTTTCTGGGTAGTTATATTCCTGCCTATCTAAGCATGGATATATAACCTTGTGATTATGAAAAATGGGCATAAATTTTCCTTTTGGGGATTTATTTTTTAAACGGTGTCATACTGAAGGACATTAGGGGTACATTCATATGAATCACAATAAAATAAAATAAAATAATTACAGTATTGGTTTTATTCTTGAATACAACTACCATAATATTAAGGGCATAGGTGACACTCAAATGAACATAAAAAGCATTTTAGGGAATTGTAATTGTTTCTTGTGTATGTTTTTGCTTCTTTGAAAACCTTTGACTCATAAATTTGAAATTGTCTTTGTCCACACAGTTGAAATGTTCATAAAATGTAGCTATATTTTCATTAGCCAATCAGAATATGCACTGGGGCCCATGACGCAATATGCCACACAACTGCTTTTGATGTGCAAGGATCATTATAAAGTAGAAGCCTATTTATGCTCTGTGCACCAGCTCCACTACTTCCTGAAAGTCACTTGGCATCTTTATTTACTGTCCTAAATGATTGGATTAAGTTATTAATCAGGTGTGCGGCAGACCCAGCGCACACCTGATTAATCACTTAATCCAATCATATAGGACAGGAAATAAAGATGCCAGTGACTTTCAGGAAGTAGTGGAGCTGGTGCACAGAGCCTATTCGTTTCGGTTTCAGTTCGGTCTGCTACAATGGAACTACACGAAGAACTTCTTACAAATATCTACGACTGTCTCGAATGCCCTATATGCCACGACATTTTCTCAAATCCAGTAACATTACCCTGTGGTCACAGTTATTGTATGAAATGTATAGGCGCACATATTAAGGGAAAACCGTCGTCGAGGAAGGATTGTCCCGAGTGCAGGGGTGAAATTCGACCAGGACCACAATTCATGAAGAATGTGACACTTTGTGACATGGTGCAAGTTTATATTAAGCATAGAGATTTCAAGACGAATATAACACTTTGTGACACGGTGAAGGTTTCTAATGATCGAAATGTTGTATCCAACGACGAATCGGCCGGACACAAAACAGAAGTGGTAAGACATTATTTTTTGCAACATTAAGCTGTCCACCGCCTGAATCACGTCCTTAGAGGTCGCTGTTCGCTAGGCTATATTATATCAACTCCAAATATTGCCGTTAGAAAGATTGGGAACTGCAAACGATTCATAATGAACATTTTTTCATTCATCTTTTCCCAATTTCCCAGGAGGTCTGTGAAGCCTCACAACAGACATCGGCCAGTTTAGAATGGCACCAGGAACAGGTAAAACAGGTGTAGGCTAACGAAGATAATTTCATCATATTGTTGTGGTCAGAGAATTTGACTCATGTGTTCTGTCAACTGGTCATAGCCTGACACCCCAGATGACCCCTGTCCAGAGGTGACGGTTCCAGAGGACAGAGACCCATGTAAGGAATCATTCATCTCCTCACCTTCAAAAGACAGACGCAGGGCACTGGGTATGTATGTACTTAGACAGCATTGTTTCTTACTGAAAATGGGAGTGCCTCTCAGTTTTACCAATCAACCACTAGAGGGTATATCTGCTTTAAAAGAGTCTACAACCGAAGCCCATTGAATGGAAAATCTCTATTGCCATGCTTGTTAGTTCACGACCATGATCGTGTCTTAAGAAACTGTCTCACTGACTGTGCACCCGACAAAACCAACTGAGAGAACTTCAAACCAATTTTATCCTCTCAACTTTTGACCTCTGTTTTACTCGGGGCAGATTTCCCCCCTCCCCTGCCGGACGCTTCCTTCTCCAGGCTGACCCTCACCGCCGCCCTGGGCCACCGGCGCCTGGACGTCCAGAAGGATGGACGCGAGGTGGTCACCAGGCGGGCGTCGTCAGCGCGCCACGGAGACCGCTTCGACGTCAGCCAGTGTATGGCGGAGCAGGAGTACAGCCAGGGCCGTCACTACTGGGACGTGGACACGTCGGGGAGCGCCGGCTGGGCGGTGGGGGCGGCGAGGCCCGACCTCGGCAGGGGGGACCAGCTGGGCCGCACCCCCGGGTCCAGGTGCCTGGAGTGGAGCAAGGAGAGACTGGGCTACTGGCACGACGGCGTGGAGGAGCCCCTCAAACATGGCCGCCCCAGCCTGGTGAGGGTGGTTCTAGACATGAGTGTCGGGTCGCTGTCGTTCTACGGCCTGTCCGACAGCCAGACGCTGCTGCACAGTGTCCAGGAGGGGGTCTCTGGACCCGTGAGGCCGGCGTTCTGGCTGTACGGGCTCCAGGTCCCAAATACTCTCTCCTTTCCAGAGTATCAGGAGGTGCTGTGACTGCATTTCATTAAGTCGTAGAGTAACGAACGGGACATGTTTTGGACGTTTGGATGTTTTGGACATGTATAGGACGCACCGCACTCTTATAGGATGCACCGCACTCTTTAGGACGGACTGCGCTCACATATCATGCCATTCGCACACACACACACACACACACACACACACACACACACACACACACACACACACACATTACACTCTGCTGGAGATGTAATGGTGTGAAAATGTAATATCATGATTATAGTGACCAAAATTATCATGGTTTTCAGTATTATTGCAACATTGTAAAATGTGCTGAAATTTTTCTAAATCTACTGATACAAAAACTGAAATAATTTCACCAAGTTTTATATTGAAAACCACAAATTTAAAAAAAATCAATTAGGAGCACTATGCACTTTTTGTTTGCATAAACATTAAAGAAGTAGTAAAGGGAAAATGCATGTTTAGCCCTGTTTTAAGGTTACTTACGATCATATACAATGGTTCAGATCAAAACGTTGACAAAACTAGCACTTTTGAGAAAGTCTGATAATTGCTCTACCACCGTTTTGGTCATACAATGGATGTGGGTGGGCACCTTGAAAAATCATTCAAAAAACATGTTAAAGTCTCAATTTCAAAGACAAGAAACTCACCGAGGTGTTAGTTGGCGTTCTGACATATAATTCGCCATAAAGTAAGATTCTAGTTCATCTGGAAAGGCTTTTTTAAATATTTAGCATATAACTATTTAGTCGCAGCACATTCGTGTGTAAACTTCCACAAATTAGGTAGCCTAGCAACATAAACAATAACAATAGCTACCGTAAGTAGTTCCGCTTCCTGAATCCCCTCTGCGGATTGATCTACACATCACAACGGTCTCGTCAATACAAGTCAATGGATTTCATAAAATTATCAATAAAACCCTACAGGATTCATACTTTGCAGCGAATTTGATGTCAGAACACCAACGGACACCAAGCTCAGTGAGCTTCTTGTCTTTGAAATCGAGAGTTTAACATGTTTTTGAATGATTTTTCAAGATGCCCATCCACATCCATTGTATGACCTAAACAGTGGTAGAGCAATTATCAGACTTTCTCAAAAGTGCTAGTTTTGTCAATGTTTTGATCTGAACCATTGTATATGATCATAAGTAACCTTAAAACAGGGCTAAACATGCATTTTCCCTTTACTACTCCTTTAAAATAATGCATCTTGGAGGGTGTTGCTTGTTTGATTGATGCTGGACAGTATTTACAGTGAGTTTTTCAAAGCGTGATAATCAAACATGGTTTCAATGATAATTTTATCACGATAAATGTAATAAAAGTTTATCACGGTTTATCATTATACCAGTTATCATTATATCCCTACACTGCATACTCGGTGTACACTGACTGCACTACTTATATTGTCCTTTATTACTTATATTACAGTATATTGTCCTTTTTCTTAGCATACTTATGCTTTTTTGCACTAGCATTTGGTACTCGCTCTTTGCACTGTCCTGTCTTTGCACTGTCCTGTCTCATCCCTGCACCCTATCCAATGTTATGCACAAAGCAATTTCCTTGTATGTTAAAAAAAATAAAAAGTACACACTATGCTCCACTATTGTTTCAATATTTCATGTGAGTTTCGCGTTGTAACAATAGCGGTGCCATGTTTGTCCCCTCCGGAGTCTCGTTGGCTGGCTGGCAGATGGAGGAGGCGTGTGCTTGTTGAAACAGCGCGCGCAGATGCCGTTTTGTAACATACAAGTTTGTGTGCGGACAAATCTCTCCAGTGGAAAGGACAGTGATTAGCGACAGACGCCAGTCTCGACAGCATTTGGAGGGATTGTAAACAAGCGTGCGCAGCTCTCGAATTAAGGAATATAAATTAATTTCACGCAGGCTTGTGTCACCACATTCGGTGCAGCTCGGAATATGCGAATGTAGCCAGGCCAGGGGAACACGGGCTGTCATTCACACGGCGAGAGTATAAATGTTTCTCACCGTGGCATTTTCAAATATAATCTTCAACAGTGCAGAAGATGCGCAAGGACGTCAGGATATTGCTCGTGGGGGAGCGTAAGTACATGTGTGTCATTGTCGAATGGTGCCGTCAGGCTCCGTAATGATCCGCAGGGATGCTAACATTAACATGCTAGCTAGCAGCCATCAGTAGCTCCCACAGCTGCTCGCGTGATGCTGATGATGCTCAGGTGTGAGGCTTATGCAATCTTGCGTAGGCCTAGTATCGTATAGTGCTGCTTCTTTCCCCCATAATTCAGCCGCCATAGTCAAGTCCTCCGTAAGCTGTCAAATCCACTCCAGGGCAGGCATGGAGGCAATGTGTCACTGAAGTAACTTGAACGTACAGTCGAGGCTTTTGAGAGGTAGCAGGGATAGTCTGTCTGCGATGCTGCACCCATAGCCAGCTACTGTTGTATCTAGTGTGTACAGAAAGAAAAAGATAGCTCTGTGTTTCAGTGCTGTACTCTGCTTGTTCATATTAATAATGCAAGAGCAGTGCAAGGTCGAGCAAAGTGCTTCTTCCTCCACTGCCAAATCTGGAATTGAAAGTTCTCTCTTTGCCAGCGGTTAGACCTGAAAGTAATGTTCTCTCCCTCTCTCTCAACAGCCAAGGTGGGCAAGACTTCCCTGATCATGTCACTGGTCAGCGAGGAGTTTCCAGATGTGGTACGAAAACATCATATACGTGTTGTCTTATTTGTTGAGTGTGCAGTGTATTCCTAAACATAACCTCATATGAAAGAGTGAATTAGGTAATATTCCGATAACCAATATGACAGTAACCAAGTTCAAAGCGTGCGTTTGTGTCACTCCCATTTTAAATATTATTTTTATGATGGCCATCCGTGCTTCGGGTGACTCACAGGTTCCCTATCGGGCAGAGGAGATCACCATCCCTGCTGATGTCACTCCAGAGAGAGTCCCCACACACATAGTGGACTACTCAGGTACCGCACTGAGCAAGTCGCCTTTCATGTCCCATCTGTACAATACCGCTGCTGTACTTTGTAGCCTAAACAGAAGGCCTAGTTTCATGTCGTAGGTCATACAAACCTGATTGAAGTTATCTTGGCGTTAACATTATGCATTTTATATTCGATACAGAGGCAGAGCAAACGGATGAGCAGTTGTTTCAAGAGATATCCAAGGTGAGACCAGTTATTGGTGTAGTCTCGCCTGAGATGCCCAAACAGAACTGCTGTGTCCAGGTGGAAGACACTAATGGGTGTGACTGTCCTTCCCTTTCTTTACAGGCAAATGTGATTTGCATTGTGTATTCGGTCAACAACAAAAAGTCAATAGAGAAGGTGAGTTCAGTGGTGGCAGTAGATCTCTCGCTCTGACCTGAAAGTAGATTTTGATATCAGTTATTTCATTCAGTTGTTGTTACTTGCAAAAGACACACAGAATTATATCCAAAGGTTAATGTGTGGTCTGTTATTTAGGTGACCAGCCACTGGATCCCACTCATCACTGAGAAAACAGACAAGGACAGCAGGTGTGTGTGATCTAGCTCAGGCTTCCCAGAATACAGACCTCTGCCATGCAGAATGCTTCGATGAGACCAAGGGAGATCCGGTATAGAAATAGAATCCAGCCTGGCCAACGTTTTAGCAGTGTTCTCCTCTGGTTCTCTCCTACCAGGGTTCCCCTGATCCTGGTGGGGAACAAGTCGGACCTGGTGGAACACAGCAGCATGGAGACCATCCTGCCCATCATGAACCAGTACACAGAGATAGAGACCTGCGTGGAGGTGAGACCACAACGCTGCTGCTCTTTCTTCTCAGTGCTGCTTACTACTTATACTATTGCTGCTTACTATACAGTGATTATTAGATGCCTTATTCAGATTCAGAATTCAAATTCAGAAAACTTTATCGTGACAAGAAATCGTCTTAGACTGGCTCAACAATCAACACAACAACAATCTCATCAACACAACACAGACTAAGAACATATAGTACATATTGCTAAAACCAGCACAAATAATCAATAGAACTAAAACATGATGATAGTGTGTGCGTTACTGTGTGAGTTACTCCTCAGTGTTTGTGTCATTCCGACCTTGTCTCAAAGAGTGTGTTCGCTGAGCTGGGCCCCTCTTGGACACAGTGTGAAGCCCTAGTGTTGATTACACAGGTACTGGTCGTAAAGCCGAGCTATACCATGCTCATCAGTATGACTGTTTGTGGGTGGGGTAATACTGTGTGCTGTTCACGAAACTTAGAAACTGCAGAGACTGTAACGGCATTTAAATGGCATTTAATCAGATCAGAATCAGAATTTGTTTATTGCCATGCAGTTTTTCAACATATTAGGAATTTGCATTCGGTCGTGGTGCATAACATGGAGACAACATTGGACCGGGTGCAGGGACGAGACAGGACAGTGTAAAGACAGGACAGTGCAAAGAGCAAGTACAAAATGCTAGGATAAGCTAGTCAGAGGGGGACACACCTTGTTGAAGAGGCTGATGGTCGTGGGTAAGAAGCTGCTTCTGTGGCGTGCAGTCGTGGTCCTGATGGACCGCAGCCTCCTGCCGGAGGGGAGTGGCACGATGAGATTGTGGCGAGAGTGGGAGGGGTCGGCCACAATCTTCCTGGCCAGCTTCAGGGTCCTGGAGTTGTGCAGGACCAGGTGTTTAAATGCAGGTGTCAGATGACGTACTCTCTCTGTAGCTTTCTCTGTCAGTGGGTTAGGGTTAGGGGTTAGAGTTCAACATGGTCAACATGAACTGGAAACGCCAAACAACATGTTAGGGTGTGTGAATGTTTTTATAAATACGCCAACTGCCTTTCATGTCTCGCATGTTGTCATTCTGTACCAAGAGATGAATAGGCCTACTATTTTAAACCTCAGCAAATATGGGCAAACATGATTTTGGATATCTTATCTACAAACGGAGATGTCTGTTTTTGCAAAAGAACCCCTCAAATAGGCTATGTCGTCAGTATTAATGGGAATAATAGTCTGATATAATAGTCTAATCAGATCTGTGGTCATTGAACAAGGAATTGGTTTGTTTGTGTGTGAGTGATCAAAAATCAAAATAGAAATTGGATATGGAGTTTGGATTACTGGAAAAAATTAAAAGAGGAACTTTAGGAAGATCCGTGTTGAACCGAGAACGGCAGGCCTATAGGCCTATGGAACGCTGCACTCAAGGACAAAGTTGAGTGAATGTGTGGACTTAATTTTGTCCTCTTGGTAAAAGTTGATTGCACTTTAAAAACATGAAAGAATAAAACAACACAGCAATGCAGCAACACGCAGTAGATGAGATGGTGGTTGGGAAGCAAAGGGAAGTGTTTAAAGTTTCACGGCGACTTTCTGACAGCCTTTCAACTGTTACCAACGCCCTGTAGCGGTTTCCAGATGGGATGATTGTAAAGCCGTTAAGCCTCTCCGTTCTCTATCTTTACAGTGTTCAGCAAAGAACCTGAAGAACATCTCTGAGCTGTTCTACTACGCCCAAAAAGCTGTCCTGCACCCCACCGGCCCCCTGTACTGTCCCGAGGAGAAAGAGGTACACACGCCCAGCACCGTCACCTAATGCAACGACTGAATTGAAAAGTGAATTGATTCGTCGTGAGGTGTTAACTAAGCTATTAGTGTGAGGGCAGGTACGCATGTGTGAGAGTTGGGGCTGGGTATCGATTAGAATTTAAAGAATCGATTCGATTCTCATTCACAAGGTTCAGAATTGATTATCACGATTCGATTCGATTCAATATCGATTCAGTTAGTTTTACTAAAACCTGTTGTTTTTTTTGTTTTTTTTTAGCTGTAACCTTAATTACATGACTGCCAAGTTATGCAGCACATCAATACTAGGGCTGGGTATCGATACTGATTTCCAAAAATGAATGAATGAATCATTGAATGAATGAATGAACTATTCATTCCTTCATTTATTCATTCATTCATTAAATAATGATCGATTTTGGGATTCATGAATCGATTCTGAATCATTTGATCGATGAATCGATTTTTTAAACCCAGCCCTAGTGAGAGTACCTCTTTGTCTGTTCCGACTCTCAGATGAAACCTTCATGCGTCAAAGCCCTGACGCGCATCTTCAAAGTGTCGGACCTGGACAACGACGGCATCCTCAACGATAATGAACTCAACTTCTTCCAGGTGAGACTGGACCCGGTGTTTTTCCCAGAACCATGGGGCTGAGGGGAAGATGTTTGTGAAATTTTGAGGGCTTGTCTTGAATATTAGTGTGTATGTGTGTGCGTGCGCGCAGAGGACATGCTTCAACAGCCCGCTGGCACCTCGGGCCCTGGAGGATGTGAAGAACGTGGTGAGAAAGAACGTCATTGAGGGAGTGTGTGAGGACGGCCTCACTCTAAAAGGTATACCTCACGCACTCACACACATGCACGCGCACACACACTCGTATGCTCTATCTGAGCGGAGTTTCTGTGATCCTCTCCAGGTTTCCTGTTCCTGCACACACTCTTCATCCAGAGGGGGAGACACGAGACCACCTGGACGGTTCTCCGGAGGTTCGGCTATGACAACGACCTGGAGCTCCATCAGGATTACCTGTTCTGCCCGTGAGTCTGGTCACGCGCACACACACACACACACACACACACACACACACACACACTCACACTCCCAGCCTGCCTTGATATATTCCTGGACAAACAAACCATAGCCATTGAAGCCTTTCAAGTCTATGAAGTTGTTATCCAGAAATACGCTAGGACCCTTATGAGAATAGGAGCTCAGTGATGGCAACCATACCAAGATATCCTTATTGTAAATCTGATACTGGACTCTAAAGCTCCTGTAAAACATTCAGGATTAAGGCCTCCCACCAGCGCCGACCTCGATTACCCAGGAGTCTCTCTGTCCTAGCCCTCCTCCGGGATTACCCATGAGTCTCTCTGTCTTGACCCCCCCCCCCCCCCTCTCTCTCTGACACCGCGCAGAGCATTCTGTGAGGAACCCTCGACTGAATCGGACCGCTGTTTATCCCTGTAGTCCGCCATCGTCTCCGTGGTCTCCACCGTGAACGTTTGTGTTTTGTGTTTCAGGTTGAAAATACCTCCCGACTGCACCACAGAGCTCAACCACAACGCCTACCTCTTCCTCCAGGGCGTCTTCGACAAGCACGACAAGGTGACCGAGTACGGGGATTTCAAGACGCACTCGAACGAACGAACGTGCCGTAGTGAAGAGACCCTCTGAGACCGGGGCTTTAATTCTCTCAAAGCCTCTGTGAGCATTGCGCTGTGCACACAAACGGTGTTTGCTTTGACTCAAGTGTCGCTCGTGCGTCAAAGTCAACATTGTAGAATGATTGAGGCTAGCAAAACATGGCTGACGTAGCTCCCACATAATCTTCCTACCCCCATACACACAAGAATCAGAATCTCATTTATTGTAGCCATGTAGTTTTTCACACATACTTCTAGGAATTTGCGCTGGACCGGAACAAGACAGGACAGTGCAAATGACAGGACGTAGCTCGGGAGGGAGAGCGGCCGTGGGGATTGCCAGAGCTCCCAGCGTTGTGTAGAAGTGTCCTTGAGCAAGACAGTGAACCCCAAAATCTCTCACATGCGGCACCTAGAACTGTCCCCTCACAGCAAGAAGGTCTCCGGCCTTTCCGTGCGGAGTTTGCATGTTCTCCCCATGTTAGCAAGGGTTTCCTCCCAAAAGAACCCAATACGAAAAACATGGCTACTAATCAAGCGAACGTATCTTCCTCAGGACCGGGACTGCGCGCTGTCTGCTGACGAGCTGAAGGACCTGTTTGAGGTGTTTCCCTACATGCCCTGGGGTCCCGACGTCAACAACACAGTGTGCACCAACGACCAGGGCTGGATCACCTACCAGGGCTACCTCTCCCAGTGGACGTGAGTCCTACGCGCGCACACACACACACACACACACTGATGGGTTACCAGGACTGGATCACTTAGCAGGGCTGCCTCTCTCAATGCACGTGAGTGCCACGTGAACACCAAAACCTTGTTCAAACTGTTGTCAGTCCAGCATTACTGACCATGAGTATAGCATACAACAGCGGTGCTTGTTCATTGTGGCCAAATATAAGTTTGAATACTTTAGACGTGAACATGATCTTGGTTCAACTATAACATTGCATCCACATTTACATTACAATAGTCATTTAGCAGACGCTGTTATCCAAAGCAACTCATAGTGAGCTCATTTTTCTAGAGTAAACCCACTTCACATCCCAGTCATCGTCAGTAAAGCCTTCAGTAAGAACAAGTCCCACCAGCACTTATTGCTGTAGTTTTTTTTTTTTTACTCACAATATGCCCTCTACAAACTAGTATGTGCGTCGTGTGAGACTTTCCCCCAGCAAATCTGTGTGTGTGTGTGTGTGTGTGTGTGTGTGTGTGTGTGTGTGTGTGTGTGTGTGTGTGTGTGTGTGTGTGTGTGTGTGTGTGTGTGTGTGTGTGTGTGTGTGTGTGTGTGTGTGTGTGTGTGTGTGTGTGTGTGCGCGCGTCTGCGTCTGCGTCCTTGCCAAGGTTGACCACGTACCTGGACGTCCAGCGGTGCCTGGAGTACCTGGGTTACCTTGGTTACTCCATCATCTCCGAGCAGGAGTCCCAGGCGGCCGCCATCACAGGTGAGGAGGACTGTAGTCATGGCAACAGATGAGCTACTGTGTAGAGATGCCGACGGTATCACCTGGCAGCCAGAACAATGTCCTTCCTATAGATTTGTAAAATGCCTTGAAATTCCATGTCCCTAGCATACTTATGAACCGTTTTAAAACAAATTGCAGTACAAAAACCCCTCGATTGCATTTGGAGCACATGGAATGGTTTTGTCCAGTAGCTACATTATACCTAGTCTTTCTCCAGACTCAAATATTAAGTTGAATCGTTGCGCTCCACATACTACATAAGAGTCTGGTCCACTTCAACGCCCAAGCCAGAGGCTATGGGTGGGAGCGCCCGATCGCGAAAGTCGTCACTGATTGGTGTCGCCGGGATTCCGGCGCCACCAATGAATTTCCAGGATTTGAACACTGGATTTTTGCATGAAGCGTCCCAGACCCATAGAGAGATCCGCAGCATGCAGCAACGTAGTTACACTACGTAAGCTATGCTATCAGCGAAAGAACTGTCATGGCTCTGGCGTAGAGACTACAGTATAACAAACTGCCCCCCCCAGTGACGCGGGACAAGAAGGTGGACCTGCAGAAGAAGCAGACTCAGCGCAGCGTGTTCCTCTGCAACGTGTTCGGAGACGCCGGCAGCGGCAAGACCGGCTTCCTCCAGGCTTTCCTGGGCAGGAACCTCATGGTGAGGTGCAGTAACACCCAACCTGTAGTACCTAACATCCCCCCACACACACACACAGAAACACCCAACCTTCAGTACCTAACACCCCCCCACACACACACACAGAAACACCCAACCTGTAGTACCTAACACCCCCCCCCACACACACACAGAAACACCCAACCTTCAGTACCTAACACCCCCCCACACACACACACAGAAACACCCAACCTGTAGTACCTAACACCCCCCCCCCACACACACACACACCGTAACACCCAACCTGTAGTACCTAACACCCCCCCCCCACACACACACACAGTAACACCCAACCTGTAGTACCTAACACCCTCCCCCCACACACACACACAAACACCCAACCTTCAGTACCTAACACCCCCCCCCACACACACACACACACCGTAACACCCAACCTGTAGTACCTAACACCCCCCCCCACACACACACACACAGTAACACCCAACCTGTAGTACCTAACACCCTCCCCCCACACACACACACAGAAACACCCAACCTTCAGTACCTAACACCCCCCCCCCACACACACACACAGTAACACCCAACCTGTAGTACCTAACACCCCCCCACACACACACACAGAAACACCCAACCTTCAGTACCTAACACCCTTCCCCCACACACACACACACACAGAAACACCCAACTTTCAGTACCTAATACCCCCCCCCACACAGAAACACCCAACCTACCTAACACCCCCCCCCCACACACACACAAACACCCAACCTGTAGTACCTAACACCCCCCCACACACAGAAACAACACCACACAGAGAAACACCCCCACACAGCTCTGACCTACCTAACTCTCCCACACATCTGTGACCGCTCATGGTGTGGCACAGAAACAACCCCACATAGCTCTGACCTCCCTAAACATGCCTCAGGTCGGAGGTAAGGCGCGCTTCTCAAAAACAATTGTAGGTAGCTGCTTTTCCATAGAGAAGAACAGACAGAGCAGAACACGTTAAATTAAAATCAGAGACGAAATTATTTCACCATTTATTCTCGACTAAGAGACAAATAACGCAGACGCCTTCATCAGAGCGTATCTCTGTACTTGTTGGGTGTGGCCTCATATTGCATAGAGCAGGGGTTCCCAACCTCCCTTCCACAGAGCCCCCCTAACTTACACTTGATGTAAGCCCCCCCCCCCCCCCCCCCCAAAAAAAATCGCTGTGAACCTCCAGTCTGTGTGTGTTCATATGTGCGCAAATTCCATCAGGTGTAAGTTGGGGTACAATTAAGCGCTTCGCCAGTGTAGCAGGAATATTAATGTTGACATGATTCATAGTCTCAGATTAATTTGTTGAATTTATATGGTATCGTAGAGCTGTAAATACAAGGCTTTTTGGCCCTTCATCAGATATGATCATGTATTTTGTTAAAATTGCTGTTGCTGACATGTCAATAACATTATTCTTTGTCTAGCTAATATTAAGGCCTCAAATTGTCTGGGGCCTGGCTCCCCCCCTGCGATTGTTGGCGCCCCCCTAAGGGGGGCCCGGACCCCAGGTTGGGAAACCCTGGCATAGAGAATACTTGATGAGAAGCATTGCCAATTAACATTATAACAAAGACGTTAGTGATAATTGAACAATCAATCAATAGTGGTAATTAACATGAATACATGTGAACTAAAAACTGTGTAATTCATTAGAAGACTATATTCCTAAACTATGTCCATTGCCTCCTAATGGCTCAGTGGAGTTGATTTGGGGGTTTTGTGTTTTGTTTTGTACTGTATGACACGACGCCATTTTCTTTTTCTCCCCAGCGGCAAAACAGAATGAAGGAGGAACACAGATCCTACTATGCCATCAGCACCACGTACGTGTACGGACAGGAGAAGTACCTGCTGGTGAGTCTGGCTAGTTCACGTCGCTCTGAATCTATGCGGTTGTTTTCACCCACCGGCTCTATGCTCAAATGTATGCCGCTCAACATGTGCCTCGTTAAAGGGGAACAACCCCCATTTGTTAAAAATAGATATTAATCTGGAGCCAATATAACATGATGGAAAATATATTGCAGCCTGCTCACGCACGCGCATATTGTACGGACGCGCCCGAAAGCGGGTAGATGGTAATCAAAGTATACAGAGTATGGAACTTCAACTACATTTGCCATGTAAATAAACATGTACTCTCTGCCTCCCTTCTCTCTCTCTCTCTCTCTCTCTCTGTCGTGTTCTTTCTCTCCTCCCCCTCAGCTCCACGAGGTCTTCCCAGACTTTGAGGTCCTGTCGGAGGCCGAGCAGACCTGTGACCTCGTGTGTCTGCTCTACGACGTCAGCGACCCCCACTCCTTCGAGTACTGCGCCAGAGTGTTCAAGGTGCTCGTGCGCTCACCTCCGACCGGCCGAGGGAGGCTTTCAGATCACTACTCTCCACTTATTGTTGAATGAACGTCATGTAAAGTAATAGTTTGGTACAAATCCTCTTGTGTCGGTAGGTTGCACAAATTTGCAGCTAAAGCCAGTGTCCCAAGTCCTGACTAATGATAATCAAGTGTTTAATCAGTCTCTGCCGATGTAATCTCGATGTTGTATAGTATAGTATATAGTATATATAGTATAATATAGTATAGCACAACATCGTCCCCGACTGGCAACTCCCATTGTTACGTGTTTTTTAACTCCCCACTGACGCCGCCCCCCCCCCCTCCCCCCAGCAATACTTCATGGACAGCAAGACCCCCTGTATGATGATAGCGGGCAAGTCGGACCTGCAGGAGGCCCGGCAGCAGTACGGCTGCACCCCGCTGGAGTTCTGCCGCAAGCACAAGATGCCGCCGCCTCAGGCCTACACCTGCAACACGGCCGCCGCGCCCGCCAAGGACATCTACATCAAACTCACCACCATGGCCATGCACCCGTGAGTAAGAACCTCCTTAACACCCCCCCCCCCCCGCCGTGCATTCAGCCCCCTCCTCCTCGCGCCGTAACCCCCCCCGCCCACCCTGTCCCAAGGCTCTACGAATCCTTTAAATGATATTCCCGAGGTCCTCCTGAAACCTCTCCTCGTCGGTCTCCTCCAAAGCAAAAGAAACCTGACCGCTGACACGCGAAGCTTTGACCTTTCACCCTCCCGCTCCACCTCTTCAGCGTTCAGACTGTTACATAAGCACGGATTCCGCTCAGTTCACGCTCTAACCAACACACACACATACACACACACTAGGGCTGTCAAAAAAAAATCGAAGTTTGAAAAAAAAAAAATGAATATCTTTTTTTTTTTTTTTTAAAGAAGTTCAAACCTAAATTTGAGAGTTTGCATATTGTAATATTAATAAATAATATATTATTTATCAAAAATTATGCAGCTAATCGTGTTCATGCACGAAACGTTCATTTCCCGCGCTGTCAAAAACACCTCAGCGAGGGGTAACAGTGTTCACAGTACAATATTACAGTCAAGGGTTATTTTATTAGGCTATTATATTCATGAAAAATCTTTATAAAAAAAATATATATAAAATTGAATATTGTTCGAACTCTACTAAATTAATTTGAATATATTCGAACTCAATTTCAGGGCACTTTTGACAGCTCTAACACACACGGGTCTAAACACAAAGTGCTGACCGCTGCACACGTTTAATCCAGCAAATATTTTTGTGTTTAATTAATCCCCACAGTTGCGCCGGTAACAAAAAAATTCGAATCACAAATGTCTGAACAGTTGTGTGAGACTTTCCCCCCTCAACTCCTTGTCAAGGCTGACCACGTACCTGGACGTCCGTTGACATCGTAGAAATACTTCAAAGGGCAAACACATCCACATCTTTAGACATGTTTGCCCTTTGAAGTGTTTCCGTGATTTGGTCTCCTGAGTGGCCACTAGAGGATAATAGATGGCTTAGCCCCCATCTCTGAAGAGGTTTGGAGGTCACTAGGTCTAACGTTTGTCTCTTCTTTAGTAGTTTGGCCATGTAAAGTAGTTAGACCACAGTCTTTCCCCTAGGATCCCCCCCCCCCCTGAGACTACTAGTGCCGTCGCGGGATGGGCATGCCACAGATACATGGTGTCGACAGCGTCGTTTGTTAGTATCAGTGCATACACTGAGCTGAAATAAAACGAGTGCACGTAACTTGGGTAAATAAGTACTATTTATTTACAACAACATAAAAACATATTACTAGAAAAAAAAAATCTTGCAGAAAATATGAATGCTGAACAGCTGAAAAGAAATCGCAAAAGCATTTCTGAAAATGCATAGTCTAAATGTGAAAAATGTGAACTTGAATGCAACACCATTTAGTCTGCAAACCGTAGCCTGGCTAATGTTAGCCTACATAGTTACTAACATCAGAAGACACCAAACTGTGATGACATTATTTAAGTAGCTGCTAGCATCAGAAAATATTCATTTCATCATCTCTCACTCCCAGTCAGAAAATGTCCGCTAGCCACGATGCAAATTTTCGCTATGTTAAACTCCATTGACATATCTGCTAAAAATGTTAGCGATCTAAAACTCCACTACTATTGACTTTTTGGAGGGGCGGGGGTCCCGTTGGGGGGGCGGGCCCCCCATCCAAGGCAGTGGTAGGGGAAACACTGGACCATGTGAAGTAGTTTGACCATGTAAAGTAGTTTGACCATAGTAGATGTTTAGTTTGTGTGAAGTAGTTTGACTTTGAACATGTAAAGTAGATGAATGTAAAAACCCAAGTTTTTTTTTTCCTAAAGCTGAATTTCTTCTTGAGTGTGTGTGTGTTGTACGCTGTGCACTGTGACTGTGGTTCACACACTCTTTGGTGGCGTGTCGTTGTGTTCTAACTTGTCTTCCTCTTCCTCTTCTTTCGGTGTGTGTCTACCTCTACTTGCCTGTGTGTGTGTGTGCACGTGTCTGTGTCTCTCTGTGTCTGTGTATGCACGTGTGTGTGTGTGCGCATGTGTGTGTGTGCGCATGTGTGTGTGTGCGCATGTGTGTGTGTGTGTGTGCATGTGTGTGTCTATGCACATGTCTGTGTGTGTGTGCACGTGTCTTTGTGTGTGTGTGTGTGTCTGCGCGCCACTCTCAGACACGCACGGCTGCGCTGCATGTGCACATGTAACAGGTGCACCTTCTGCCTGTGCCAGAACTTCCTCAACTCAGAGCTGCTGCAGACGGTGAAGGCCAAGATCTACACGGCCGTGCTCAGCAGGTCTCTCTCTTTCTCCTTCTCTCCCTGTCTCCTTCCCTCCCTCTCTTTCTCCTTCTCTCTCTCTCTGTCTCTCCCTCTGTATCTACCTCTTGCTCTCTGTCTCTCTCTGTGTGCCTCTCTGTCTCTTTCTCTCTTTCCTGTCTTTCTTACTCTCCCTCTCTGTGATGCTCATCCTCACGGTGATGCTCATCCTCACAGTGATGCTCATCCTCACGGTGATGCTCATCCTGTGTGTGTGTGTGTGTGTGTGTGTGTGTGTGTGTGTTTGCGTGTGTGCGTGTGTGTGTTTGCGTGCTGGCGTGTCTTTCTCCACACATCCTCCTCTTGTTTCCTTCTTTCTCTCCTTCCACGTCTCCCCTCTGCCCCCCCCCCCCTTGTTCCTGCTCAGTTCCTTGCTCTTTTCTGTTCACATGCTCCTTATTCCTTTCAAAAATGTCATCAAGGAAATCTCAAAATATCGTATTAAAGTGCATTATGCATGCATCATTAAGCCCAAATCTCAGGTCTTGTCTTCTAAGTATTCTGATGAAATATAAGTTTATTCAAGCGAAGTTCTTTAGTGTATCAGAAAAGCAGATGGTCCTAATTACAGTTTTTGAGGAAATTGCTGTATTGAACATCTGTATTTTACAGGGGTTATGTAAAAGAAGGCTATTACATGCCAAGTTTCATTTCTGACAAATTTTGCTAATCTTTTTATCTCTCCTGATTTCCTTTCTTTCTCTTCTCTCTACCTTCTTACCCCTCTCCCTCCCTCCATCTCCCTCTCTCTCTCCCTGTCTCCCTCCCTCCCTACCTACTGCCCTGCCTACCTCCCTGTACCCTCCCCTCTCTCTCTCTTTCAGACATGTGACTCATGCCGACCTGAAGAGCTCCACCTTCTGGCTGAGAGTGAGTTTGGGAGCTAGCGTGTTGGCTGTCGTAGGCTTGGCCATGTACAGAGTGCTCCTTAAACGACGGTGATCCACCTCCGTGCCAACCCCCTTCCCTCCACCCTCTCTTCTGTGCAATATATTCCCCCCTCCCAGAGATGCCAGGGGGAAAAAGAGCGAACAACCTTTATTTTTAATTTTTGTAGCCTACCTGTGGAAATGCATGATTATTGCTGTCTTGGTTGCTGTCTGAGCTCAAAGTTTAGATATTATATTTTATATTTGTATTTAAAATGTAAGATTATAAATTAAAGTTATTATGCGAAAAAGCTATTTGCGGTTGCCTGCGGGTTGAAATGATGAACAAGTCAATGAAATTGGGTGGTGAAAAAACGTATGCAATAAAACCAATAGACCTGTATATGAACTGTTGAAGACCAGACTGAACAACCTGTAAATACTGCAGCTTATATATTTGTTTGTCCACCGGCAAAAGGGACTTTCATGACCATAAACATAAGCTATAACCGATTGACCACAAGTCACGTTCATGACATTGAATTGCAGAGGTGCCTGGTTCTGGTTTCCTCTGAGCTCAGTAGAGGCAGCGCTGTTTGGAAACGGCGTGTCCTTTAGGTCACCTTTCATGAACAGAGAGAAGCTGAGTTGCACTCCTGTGTTTTCACATCTGAACAGGCCTATGCTTCCCCCATAAACGTTCATCTGTTGACTGATACTTTCCCGGCATCTTAAACCCTAGCTTAGACTGCTGCTCCCTAGCCTGGCGTCGCCAGCCTGATCTTGCGGTTTCATATTCGATTTCACGTTTCAGATCAGTCTGGACATCCAACCGTTCTAACGGAATCCGCTCGAACAGAAATTTGTTCATGCCAATCACTACCATTTATCTGATATGGGGCGAGTTTAATTAGCTGATTGGCTATTCGCTAATTGGTTGTAGGTCTATCCAATTGTGTCCAGAGGCTTTTTGATCTACGCCCGTTGGTAACGCCCTTTGGGAATTGGAAAGCAACTGAGTTTCCAGACCCTTTGCATTTTTGCGAATTGGGTCTGGCGCAGCCAGGCTAGCTGCTTCCCCCGTCTCATAATTAACCCTCTAAGGTCGTTTTTTTTAGCCACCCAGCAATTACACACAAACACACACGTGGGTGAGTGGCGACGCACAAACACATGCATTAGCGGTTGCCGGTGGAATTTTTCCTCTGCATTTTTCCCATCCCAAGTTGTCGTCCTCCAGGGGCAACCAGGAGGAGTGGGCAGCCTCGTCAGTGGTGCCCGGGGACCAACTGCTCAGTCCATGTCCTGGTCAGGGACCGGACTGTAGAGTATCTATTGGGTTCTATGTGGAGAGAACCCGAGTGAGCACGGGGAGAACATACAAACGCCACACAGAAAGGGAGTTTGCAGAATCAAACCCACAACATTCTTGCTATGGGGTGACGGTGTAACACACCGAGCCACCGCGCCACCCACAACAATTTGGCATTTAGTGTCTTGCTCCAAGGACACTTCGACACGCTGCCTGGAGCTGGGATCAAACCAGGGGGCCTTCCAATCCCCAGCCGTCTTGTCTTCCTGTGAGAGTCACTTTGTCTCTGGTCCCTACAGAACTGTAAAAACCTGCATGCTTAGGATCACTTCCTAATGTTGAGAAGCCCTCCCTCCTCTCCAGCTGCTAGGATACTTTTTATCATCTGCCTTTCCACAAATTTATAATAAATAACTATGATAACCTTGCCTCACGACTGTTCATTTACCTAGCTTCGTAAAATAGCCACTGAAATTGTTGTACTTCGTGAATTTAACTTTTCTCTCTTGACACAACAAACCGAGTGCCATTTTGTTTTAAGACCTGCTGTGTTTGCTGTATTCCAGTTTTCTCCATGTTTTCAGTGAAGATCTGCTAGGGCTGGTTCTGGTGTGTGGAGTGAGAATCCAATTCTGTAGAGGCAGAGCCAGTGATATAACGCTCACTTTCTGAGGATGTGGTAATCACACTAGTAGCTGCATTTCCACCTATGGACACACAGGGGTAGTATTGTGTAGATTATTAGAATACAACCCCCCCCCCCTAAATCATATCAGAGGCAATTTGTTAGAAAATGGTCCTGAAAAATAGTTGACTCATCAAAAAGTTGCACCTTCCCTAAAGCATCCTTTTGTTCTGTGTTGTATAGGCTATGGAGGAGATCAGCACACAGCAGTATGTTTTAACACATTATAGAACCAGCCTTTTGGAGAGAGTGGAAAGGTCTGATATTTATGAGGTCCACTTCCTACTGTACATAGTCCTACTTTTTTGTGCTACATTAACTTAGGTTGCATCTCAATACTGTGGCTTCATCCTCTTACTCTTGGGTTTCATCTCAATAGTATGTCTTCACCCTCTACCCATTCAACCTCTCTTCTTGGGTTGCATCTCAATAGCGTGTCTTCACCCTCTACCCATTCAACCTCTCTTCTTGGGTTGCATCTAAATAGTGTGGCTCCATCCTCTACTCATCAATCCTCTACTCTTGGGTAGCATCTCGATAGTGTGGCTTCATCTTCTCTATACTTCCTATATTTGCATTGACCTTAAAAACACAACGGGGGAAAGGATATAGGAATCTGCTCCCGCGTAGTTCCCTCTCATCAGTGAGACGGTGAGGAACCCACTATAGGCCACGGGAACACGCCCCGGATGAGTAGCAGTGAGTGTTCATGGTTCCTTTGGCTGATGGTGTAAGACATCACATACTCTGTGAATCACATACTCTGCATGTCTGGTTTGCTGCCACTGCCTGTTGCCTAATGGCCTATTGAGAATCCTGCTGGACACCCTCAGTGATAATGATTAGCTGTAATGATCTGAGACAGGCTGACATTCCACCGCATGAAATTGCCTGTGTAGCCATGAAGATTATTCCACCTGCCTGGTTGTGCGAGTGTGTGTGCGAGTGTGTGTGTGTTTGGCAGCTTATTTGCACCTTTCTGCCAGTGTCTGTTAAGTGGAGAGAGACCTCCTCACTCCATCTCTTTATTACATTACTCAGTACGGTTAGGTACTCTCACACAGCACAGGTGTCTCCCAAGGGTAGCCTACTCTCTCTCACTCTCACTCTCACACACACTCCCTTTTTCTCTCTACCGTTCTCTCAATCTCTCCCTATAACACTCTCTCACTCTCCTCTCCCTCTCTCTCTAGCTCGTGAGCTGACGTCAGCAGCTCATCTGTGAAACTTGCCTTGTGAAACACGCTTTGCTCAATTAGATGGTTTTAATTGGCTGCTCCCATCACCTCGCCCCCGTCTGGAGTAGACAGCCGCTCGCTTACGGGTGACGTGGGAGATGTTGTGAATCGTACAGATTGCAACCCCAAGACTTCTCAGCCATAATAATAAGTCTTGGGGTCATTTAAGGCCTACTTGGCGTGATGTTGATGTACGTGGCAATATGAGAGCAAGAGTGATCTTGGCTGAGTCAGCTGAAATGAGCCTGGTTACAGTAGATCCGTCAAACCACACCTGGCAGAAGATAGCATCCTAAATAAGTTGAAGTAGGTCTTTTTTCTGTGGTTTAATTTTATAGGCGGTGGTATTTAACCTACTAAAAGTGACATGTAGGAGGTGTTTGAGAACATGCCTACACCCAAAAATATCCAAGGATATACTGTTTCCATGGTACTGTCATCTGATAGTGAATGAGAAAAAGAGCGTGAGTGAGTCTCTGATGAAATGTGAGTCTACACACTGGAGCATATAGAAAATAGACTGTTCCCAGTAGTTTATTAAATTAACCTTTCAATCTATGTGATCATCAGAATGAGGTACTGGGCAGACAAACACTCATTACAAAGGACCCATTCACCAATCAGATGCTGGCTACACAGTTGTACAAGTTAGGTGTGATCACTTAATCGGCAAACAACCAGTGGAGACATTGTGCAAATGTCTTGCTCAAGGACATGTCCTGTAGCATTTTGTATTCAGTCTTAGATAGTTTATAGTTTGACTGATTTATTGATGTTTGACTGGTTGTTTGCTGATTAAGTGATCACACCTAACTTACCTGTGTAGCCAGCATCTGATTGGCGAATGGGTCCTTTATAATGAGTGTTTGCCCTGTACCTCATGCTGATGAAGATCCCATAGATTGAAAGGTTAATTTAATTAACTACTGGGAATAGTCTATTTTCTATATGCACCAGTGTGCAGACTATTAGGTTTTGTCTAATATCCATACTGTAGCTCCATACCAGCCTGCGCACAAACACCATCACCACAATCATTAGTCTGCAAAATGTGACTTCAGCTGAAAGCACAGGTTTGTTTGAAGGGTTTGTTTGAGGCGCTTGGTCGTTATGGGTTGGGTCCCATCATTGGGTTGATGGATAAAGCCTGCCTGGAGGATGTTGTTTATGGCCCTCAAACTCAGCCTGGGATTTACAGGTCTCTCAACCATCCACCACCCAAACACAGAGACTCAACCCTCCACCACCCAAACACAGAGACTCAACCCTCCACCACCCAAACACAGACTCAACCCTCCACCACCCAAACACAGAGACTCAACCCTCCACCACCCAAACACAGAGACTCAACCCTCCACCACCCAAACACAGACTCAACCCTCCACCACCCAAACACAGACTCAACCCTCCACCACCCAAACACAGACTCAACCCTCCACCACCCAAACACAGACTCAACCCTCCACCACCTAAACACAGACTCAAACCTCCACCACCCAAACACAGACTCAACCCTCCACCACCCAAACACAGGGACTCAACCCTCCACCACCCAAACACAGAGACTCAACCCTCCACCACCCAAACACAGAGACTCAACCCTCCACCACCCAAACACAGAGACTCAACCCTCCACCACACAAACACAGAGACTCAACCCTCCACCACACAAACACAGACTCAACCCTCCACCACCCAAACACAGACTCAACCCTCCACCACCCAAACACAGACTCAACCCTCCACCACCCAAACACAGAGACTCAACCCTCCACCACCCAAACACAGAGACTCAACCCTCCACCACCCAAACACAGACTCAACCCTCCACCACCCAAACACAGACTCAACCCTCCACCACCCAAACACAGAGACTCAACCCTCCACCACCCAAACACAGAGACTCAACCCTCCACCACCCAAACACAGAGACTCAACCCTCCACCACCCAAACAGAGAGACTCAACCCTCCACCACCCAAACACAGAGACTCAACCCTCCACCACCCAAACACAGAGACTCAACCCTCCACCACCCAAACACAGACTCAACTCTCCACCACCCAAACACAGAGACTCAGCCCTCCACCACCCAAACACAGACGCAACCCTCCACCACCCAAACACAGACTCAACCCTCCACCACCCAAACACAGAGACTCAACCCTCCACCACCCAAACACAGACTCAACCCTCCACCACCCAAACACAGAGACTCAACCCTCCACCACCCAAACACAGAGATTCAACCCTCCACCACCCAAACACAGAGACTCAACCCTCCACCACCCAAACACAGACTCAACCCTCCACCACCCAAACAGAGAGACTCAACCCTCCACCATCCAAACACAGAGACTCAACCCTCCACCACCCAAACACAGACTCAACCCTCCACCACCCAAACACAGACTCAACCCTCCACCACCCAAACACAGAGATTGAGTTTGGTGTTCTGTACTGTACTATAGGCTACAAACATGTCTCCTCGATGCATTATCTCGCCTCTTCAGGAAGTACTACCTGGCCCCTTAGTCTACTCCTAAATCATGTATTTGTATATTTTGTGTCCTAGCACTTACTGTATTTGTACTTACTGTAGCTGTTCTTACCCTTTTACTTTAGCACTAGGTTAGGTACACTTGACTATACAATGCTCTTATTGTAAGTCGCTATGGAAAAAAGTGTTTATAAGGCTTAGAGTCCTCTCTCTCTCTCTCTCTATATATATATATATATATATATATATATCGTATTTTTAAAGATGCCACATACAACATATCAGTGTAGATCCTACACAGTGCAGCTACAATACAACCAATACAATTCAAAGACAAAACAATCATCACACAATATTTGAGAACACCCCCCTTAGGATAGCGTAGACATATATAGTAATGTGTGTTTGATTACGTTCAAGGCTACCTATAATAAGAGAACTAGACGGTGGAAGCACCGGGCATTCCTCTGGCAACTGGCGTTATTAGAGCCAAATACTATGCAGTTCAACTTACTGTTCGTCATATTATGTCTCGTTTTTGGGGGGTGGAAAATTGATGGATTTTGAATCATGTAAGCTTTGAGTCGCGTGCGCGCTCTGCTGATGCCTGCCAGTCTGCGATAGCGCGCGCCAAGCCCCTATGAGAGCCAGCTGGTGAGAGGCGAACAGGGGTTCTTCGAAACCCTTCCTTCGGTGTGTGTGAGTGGGTGTTCTCGTCTCTCGGCCAAAAAAGCTCCCCTCGCTCGCTCTTTCGGTGCCCGGAGGCACGCATGCGGCAGTGGAACGGATCCGGCTGCCAGTTACAGCCCTACTCAGTGCACTCGTCCCTCCCTGGACGTCGGCCGAAGTCGGTGCTCCTAGAGAGAGGCCACTCAGATACCGCGGAGTTGGGCTGCTGGCCGAGCTGCGAGGTAGGCTACGCACCGAGAATTGTACACTTGCTTGACTTTCCCAGGGGGACACACACAGACAGACACACACACACACACACACACACACACTCAGCCAGATATCTTTAGAAATAGGATGACAGTGTAGGGCACATCTCTGCTGTCGATTGATGAAGAGTCGGCGCGTTCTTGCTGTCATTACTGTAGCTTTGTGAATAATGACGTCTTCTCATTCCCACAGTGTGTGATGTGCCGTCGGTGTTGTAGTCTACGAAGCCCCTTTTCTTTGCAAGCCCGTGTCGCTGTGCACTTCTCGCGTCTCATTTTCAGGTGATCTAGCCTCGCATATGCGCCGCTGTCGCTGACATTTCTGTTCGGTAGAAACTTGGATTTCTGCCTGTTCCTGTAGCCAGAGGCTGTGTGCGCGTATGTGTGTCCAGCACTTGGAGACACTGAGCTGTCACATGCGAGCAGACGAGCGCTGTAGCTACGTACTTGGACTGCTGCCTATGAAATAGGGGGACCTCTGTTCAGCTCAACAATTCAACGTTGAGACGGTTAAAGCGCACGACGGACAACCGATTGGCACCACTTGGCACTCAACTTTCTCCGTTAGCCTACCGGTATCTCAAGAATACTTTTCCTTTTCCCCGAGGAATCGAGAACGAACCTGAGCGTTATTCTCCATCCTAATATCCAATTTTCATGAATTTCGAAGGGGTTTGATTTAGATATAGGATTTCTTATCCCAACGACGTTGAAGTGGAGATGCCCAATGATAGGCTCGGCTGTAGCCTACTTGCCTTTACTGTGGTATTTTCGGGACATGGATGTGCGTGAACTGTGGGGTTCCAAGAGAGGACAATGGCAATTAACAGGACTTTTTCACTGAGGATTTAATTTTTCTCGCTCCGTGGATTGAGAGATGCCGGACGCGGCTCGGGACGGGCCGGTGCACTCCTCCCCAGCGGTGGCGGCGAACGCCGAGGGAGATGAGATCGAGGTGCTGGAAAGTACAGATGTCCTCCCGGTGGCCCCAGAGGACGTAAGTGGACAACCGCGTTCATCTCTTTATCACCTATTTTCGCTATCATTTAATCAGTTTAATGTCAGGCCATGGCACTGTAGGCAGACTGGATACTTTTGACTGAAATAGGCCTATAGATTGTTCAGTAGCCTATTAGGCTAGTATCCCATCACCATTATGATACATCCTTGACCACGTGTCAAATACAGACAGTTGAACAGTAGCCTATTTATTGTATGTCTGCTTTATAATTGATACTTTTAGGGGGGGGTAGATTAATTCAGGAATTATCACCGTGACATCTGCTACTGGACTCGCACAGCTGACAGGTGTGCTTAGCCTAAGTGGCACCTTTTTCTTTGATACTCCTTTCTTCACTGCACCCTCTCTCTCTCTCTCTCTCTCTATCTCTCATTCCTTCCCTGCTCTGTTTCTCTCCACCCCTCAGCAATGGAAATCTCTGTTTGACAAGGTAGGCTACTAGACCGTCTTTGTGTTTGACAGACCCTCTTTTCGTTTGCATGTTCACCCTTGAGTGCTCGCGGGTCAGCGTGAATGGGCGGCGCTATTCATCCCGGACTTTCATTTGCCGGCGGATTAATCACTTCCGTGGTTTAATCCTAATAAAAAATGTGACTGGATGTTTTAAACGCATTTTCCTCCTGCGCTACTCATGGCATAACAACAAGTCGGCTATCTCCTTCCACAGTGAAATCTAACTCCGTAACTCCCGTCTCGGTGTGGTGAGGCGAGCGCGCAGCCCTGGGTCACCCCGGGGAATGAATGAGCGCCTGAGAGAGGGAGAGAGCAGCCTGTGGCAGTGTCGCCCCTGGCACTGACCCGTACAAATGCAATTAGATTGATACATAATCCCAGTTACAGTTGTCGGCCTATCAGAGCCTCCGCCCGCCCCCCGTGCCGGCCTGCAGGTTGGGTCTGACAGACGGCAAACGGACCCCCCCCCCCCTCCCGCCCCTACCACAGCCAGCACCACCCCCCTAGGGCTGCCCCAGCACCTGCCTGCCCCGGGCCCGACACCCAGGGGGGGGACAAAGAGTGTTTATGGACGTGGGGTTTGGGAGGGAGAGTGTGGGTGTGTTGGGTTGGGAGGGAAGAGTGGAGGTGGGGGTGGAGTCAGAGGCTCGTGTCAGGCTCGCTCTTTCAGGCTCAAGGGAGACTGGAGGGGGGGGGGACCCATGGGATTATGGGAGGGGGGTTGGAATGGGGGGCGGTGGGTACTCATTGTGGACAGGCATTAAGTGGGCCTCTCAGTCCACTGCCTTTATGCGTGCGGCGCTGCTTTGAATTTCCTCAAGTGGCCTTCAGACTGGGGGGGGGGCAGGGGTTTCTGTCCAAAATGGTGAGGTCGCTGTCCGGTCTGGCAGATACAAACACCCTTTCACTCTTTTATTCTGCGGCTCCCTCTGACAGACCTGCTCCATTTGTCAAACACTGAACAGGGGGTGACCTCAGGGTCACCCAGGTCCCCCCCCCGTGGAAGAGAAATGATATGGCTTTGATCCGAAAACGGGGACTTTGGGAACAAAACGGTCAGCCCATGTTGACTTAGAAACAGGAACAGCCTTGATTATATGACTATATTTTATCGACGGTCATTAACTAAAAATGCCCCAGGAAAAATAGTTTGGGTTTAATTAGATTAGAATAGTTGTGAATTTGAGAAATTCATACTTTATTTTTTGGGGGGTGTGTGTGGGGGTGTGGGGGGGTAACAAATCTGGCAACCCTGCTTTGTCATAAGAGAGCACTGCTGCCCGTGTCCTCAGCTGTGTGCGTGACTCCCCCGTCCCCAGAACGGTGCTCTAATCAAAGTGCTGCGTGGCTCCGTTTCTGCTCGGGTCTCCTGGGGGGATTCGGTTGCAGTGTAAGTGCTTTCTCCTCCAGCGGGATGCTAGACAATAAAACCTCAACACTTTGATTTGTGTTACTGTTAGTGTCACCCATCTCTTTACACGCACGAGTACTTAGACAGCGAACACACCGACGTCGTCCGCAAGAACGCACACACGCGCGCGCACGCACATACACACACACACACACACACACACACACGCAGGCACAGAGACACACACAGACACAGACCTAATGATGCAGACATCCCATCAAGAGAAAGCAAGACCCACTTGCCTGGTCACAGATAATGGCGAAATCATTCAAGGAGATAGAGACTGTGTATAATTGACACCCTTCCTCCATCACTCTACAGAGATCTCCACAATGTCTGGATGGTCGGTGAGGATTTAGATAATTAAAGTGCCCTGTTAAAGATCCGTTATGGATAGGCTGCAGGCCTTGATCAGGAAATGAAACCAAAAAACATGTTAGTTGTCCCCCCCCCCCCTGAAAGGTGACCCGGGTGAAGTTGTATTGACTTTACTTCCACCGTCACGCGGAGAGAGCTGCATTAGAAATGTTATCCAGGAGATTCTCTGTCATTAGTGGAGAGTTGAGAGCAGCTAGTCAGTCTTGCTCACTCAGTGGCAAAGTGAGTGACGGCGTACAAGGCCGACAGTGTGTGAAGGCTATGTACCGTACACAAGAGTTATTATGGAGAGCAATAATGTTCCCGTATGTCACACACACACACACACACACACACACACACACACACACACACACCGCAGGTGGATTCTGCCCCGCTGCTCAAACAATCGATGCATCTGTAATTAGAATCCAGTCTAGAGGCCGAATGGGTGGGCCATTCAAAGCAGTAGGACAGTATTAGTGTGTACGGTATATTTGTGTGTGACTGACAGGGATATTAGGTTATATATGGACATATTGTGTCCATGACCTCTCTCAGCATCGTGTGTGTGTGTGTGTGTGTGTGTGTGCGTTTGCGTGTGCGTGTGCGTGTGTGTGTGTGTGTGTGTGTGTGTGTGTGTGTGAGAATAGTTTCCAGAAACTGTTGAGATTCCAGTGCCAGATAGTTATCACCCAATCTTCCTGGTGTCGTGTCCCCACTCCGGAGCCCTCGTAAAGTGGTTGAGTGTGTGTGTGTGTGTGTGTGTGTGGACACACCGCACTCCTTTGTGTTGGCCCACTGCTGCGCTGTGCCCTACGCCCGCACCTGCCCTGGCGCCCGCCAGTTAAGACGCCCCACAGGCACGCATCCGGAATTAGGAGATTAAAGTTCCCCCGTGACTGTACACACACACGGTAACTCTAACCACAATCCCATTACACCCGTTAGCCTACTACGGCATGCGAGGGATTAGGATTGCGCGTGTCGTTTCTCTGTTTACCTCATCTCTCCTTTCAGCCCTCCCGTGCTACAACTAGAGAGGCTAGACGCAACGAAAACACACACGTCAAGAGGCCATAACAATTATGGCTCACGTCTGGCGCGGAAAATCTCAATTTCCTTGCATGCAAATTACGACTCTATTATTCTCTGGGTGAGGGCTGTTTGTGAGTGAGCGGTCTGAGGACCCACCTGTTCTTCTTCGGGGGGGGGGGGGGGGGCGGCGTTTTTGTTCCGCGCCTCATCGAGCTTGTTAATGAGAAGGTAGCCTCTATTGAGGGAGCAGGAAGCCAGGCTTTCTCTTTTGTCTGGCGAACGCAGACAGTACTCCCCGTGGCACAGCTGCCGCCCTCTCGACGACGCCCCCCCCCCCCCCAACTAATTGCGCTCCGAGTGAATGGTCCAGGAGACAGGTGACTGGGATGCGATTGGTTGGCAGCGATGGTCGTTGTTGTTGTTGACGCCGGGGTACCAGGCGTCTCCCGCGTCTCCCACCTCCTTCAATTGTGACAAGATGTCACTTTTTGTCGGGTCATTTCAATACATGATATGTAGGGTACTAGCCGTTGACTCACTAAGACTGGTTCACATGGCCTTACTATGCCCTTTGACCATGGTATAACTGCGACGGCATCATAAATCGACATCTAAAGTCGAAGGCAATATCTCAAACGGATTATTTCCTTATCACACTGAGATGTCTCCAACCTCACCCCCACGACGTACAACATAAGAGAGTGAGGTTTAAATTAAGGGGGCTTTGATTTGAACAAATTAAAAATGACGGAGTGCACCTTTAAGCTGCCTCGTTGAGAGATCACTCACTAGTGAATGCGTGCGTCTCCGAGTTCTGTCACTGTAGGCTCTAAAATGGAGACGCCTAAATGAAAGGGAGAGTTCTAGTCGACAGAGTGTGAAAACACCCCTAATCTTACATGAAGGTAAAAATAGCCCCGTCTGTCAATGGAGGAAAGGATGTGCCAGTTAACTTGATGTAATTGGGGAGTGCAGGAGGCTATATCGTTGTATAGCCGATGCCTGCTGGTTGAATGCCATGCTACCGTATCCAGTGGCCATGGGGTGACCGAGTTGTCTTTGTCGGTGGGATTTTCTGTTGCGAGTTTGTGTGTGTTTATGGTTTGTTTTGAATGTTATTATCTATTTTTCTCTGTGTCTGGCTTTGATATGCTAATCTGTCAGAAGGGTTTACTGGGGTTGAATTGATGCCAGTGAGTGGGGCTCTCTGGAGTGTGTGTGTGTGTGTGTGTGTGTGTGTGTGTGTGTGTGTGTGTGTGTGTGTGTGTGTGTGTGTGAGCTCACAAAAACTGAGAGTAAAACAGTGCGTTTGATGCCTCCCGATCTAATAATAGCACGCAGTAACTACGCTTTTGATTCACTAACATCAGTTTGACATTTAATAAACCTTCTCCCTTTCAACTTGACATTAAATAAACTAATCTCTCCCTGTCCAGGCGACCAAGCCCTGCAAGGTCCTGTGAGCGTGACACCTTCCCACAGGTTACAGTGACAGGGAGACTCTGCTCTGGCAAGCGCGCGTTCGTACAGTGCCTGGGGCGTGTGTGTGTGTGTGTGTGTGTGTGTGTGTGTGTGTGTGTGTGTGTGTGTGTGTGTGTGTGTGTGTGTGTAAAATGGGCTTTTGTGTCTGACCTGTTTGCTGATCGCTTCTCTTCTCTTCCTTTTTGAGTGTGTTTTTAATCATTAAGCGAAAGCGTCTGTGAAAGTGTCACACACACACACACACACACACACACACACACACACACACACACACACACACACACACACAGGGGGTCTCTGTAACACATTCCGGCTCCACAGGCCCTACAGGTTCACACTGGAGCCCGACAGGTGGAATCTTGACACGGCCACAATACACCTCTGTTTGTCCACTGCATACAAGTGTGTGAGAGCCGTGTGTGTGTGTGTGTGTGTGTGTGCGTCTCCACTCAAACACCCCCGTTTTCAGACTCTGGTGGCGTGTGTACACAGCTCAGTGAGCTCTTGTTCAAACTCTTCGGCTCCTCCATCTCGAAGGAACATTTTAGTGTTCAGTGGAACAGATGGCGCACCGAAGACGAGTGCAAATTACAATCTGCACATGTTTCAGCCTAGCCAGTTGATATGCAACACGCACGACTATGCATTATGCATTGCGATTCTGAATGAGTGCTACTTATTGTATGTGTTTATTTATTTCTATTATTTATTTATTTGGTGCTACTAATTGTACGTGTTCATCCGCCCTGCGATGAGGCGCTTGTCTGAGACTCCTCGTCGTCGACCTGTTTATTTCTTCTCCCCGGAGAGGGCAGACTGCGGTTCAGATGAAACTCAGTCAGACACATAATTCAAAGGTAATTACGTTTCACTGGGCCACACAAGACGCCCACACAAAAACCCCGATTAGGCTATTGAGTCTGGAAAGCAAGCTAAACGGAAGAGCCCTCTTTAGTCGGAGGGGGGGGGGGGGGGGATCTCGCACAGTCTGCTCCCTCGGATCTATTATATTTCGTTCTCTGCCTCCGCTTTGCCATTTTTGTTGCGTGGGATGGCTGGCACCACGTGGGCGATGATGATTACTCAGACCCGCTCGCAAACAATAATGCAGTTTCAGCCACAACTTCACACCTTTCAGAAAGGGTAAGAAGAAATCAATTCCAGACTTGGCAGAGGAATGGGGAAGGCCTAACTCCCATAGCGATTTACCGGGCTGGCGGGGTTAATAAAGATGTGCACTGATAACGTCAATCCCTCATACTGAAATAGCTCTCTGGCGCATCACAGTCCCGCTCTACGCTCTGCTGCAGTGTTGTCGGTCTGGTCGATTATTCTTGGATGCCCTGGCTGTCTCCTCTTGTTTTTCTGCCGTCGTCATGGTCAGCCCCGGGCTGGGTTCAGCAGAGACGCCCCAAGGTGAGTGACAGTGCTTCGCTTTTCACTTGGACGCTCGTCTCGTCTTACAGCTTGCCGCTGCGAAGGCCGGCCAGCGGGATTTGCTGAGTGTCCCAGCTCCCAGCCGTGCGTGTGTGTGCGTGTGCGTGCGTGTGTGTGTGAGTGAGGGTGTTGAAATGTTCTGGCCTGGGCCTGGCTTGAAACACTGCAATAACCAGCGTGGGAGTCCATTGCTTTCACCGCTACTCTATTTGTGCAGTGTAGATCAGTGGGTACATTTTGGTGTCCTTTATTTTGGTGTGCTGGAACTATTGCCTCTTGTGGTGCCAACAGAGAAATGCAGGTCAACATTCAACGGAGGGAAGGAGGGAGGGAGTGATAACCAGACAAACCCTATCCTAGGAGCACTGGCCTACAGCCATGCACAAAAAAAGCCCCTAATAAACATTTTATTGTTGCTATCCGGTTCACAGGCTTTTATGACCGGCAAGAGCTGTACAGGTAGCGCCTAATCAAAATTATATGATCTCCGAGGATAGGTTTGGAACAGCTTTGCTGCTGATTTCGTTTTTATCTTGATATTCCTCAAGATAAAAACTAATCCTATTCAGGCCCACAGATATAATAATTATATTATAATAATAAACATCATTTGTATTGCACCTTTCATACAAAAAATATGTCTCAAAGTGCTTTACAATAAAGAAATTACATGCACAGAACGCACAGTGCTTCACATAAAAATAGACTAAAAAGACATAAAATGAACATAAAAACAGGAAAAATAAGATGGAAGATAAAATACAATAAAATATGATATAAGAAAGAAATGCTAAGAAGTGCAGTAAGCCAGTGCAAAATCATAATCATAATCCCAAGGCCAAAGGCAGGAGCTAATTCCCTTCTCCTCCTTTACCTACGTTACACAGTTAAAATCAACATTTTAAAAAGAAGTGCAGCAGTAATCAAGGGCAAAAAAGAGTTTCGGGCCTGTATCAGGAAAGTCATAGCTACTAGCTAGTTAAAGGTTAAAGTGAAGAGACATTTTTAGCTTTCTTTTAATAAGGAGGACCTTAAATCAACTCTAAATGTCACCTGAAGCCAGTGTGGAGCAGCTAGGTCTGGACTAACATGCTCTCTCCTCTTGGTTGTGGTTAATAGCCAGAGTTGTGTGTGTAGCCATACAGATGTACAGTATGTTGTCTAATGGGCCGCTCTGGTGGTGCCAACAACACTTGTGGTTTGTGGTGGGGTAATGGGATGGTGAAGCCGCTCCCATTTTTCTATTAAATCCGATCTATCCTCCCAAATGTTCTGTGGAGAAAAGAGGAAACTGGTATAACCATTGTCTTGATGGTTTCTTGGACTCCTTGTGAGAAGGTCGGCTAAGGGCCTGGACCCCGTGGCCCTAGCTCACAGAGATGATTGCCACTACTCTCCCTCCTCTGCGCTAGTAAAAAAAGAAAGAAAAAGAGAAAAGGAAGTAGCCTTGAGAACCAATGATTCTCGAGCCTAGTGGCCCATAGTGCAGGAGCCTGTGTCCTGATTCCTTAGCGTGAGGCAGCTTGATGTACAAGTACACCTCCTGGACATGACTCTAGTATATCACAGACGTACCCCCAAACCAACTTTGATGCTGAGTGCCAAGCAGGGAGGCATTGGGTACCATTTTTATAGTCTTTGGTATGGCTCGCCCGGGGATCGAACCGCCAACCTCCTAATCTCTCTAACCACAAGGCCACTGAGCTGGTCTCTCCTGTGCTATGGTGATTATATTTCTGCATGACTGACTCTCCAGAGCCTCACAGAGGTGAACCCTGGAAGCTTCTCTCAACCACGGGGCTAAATGTCTGACCCCCACCTTGCCTTTTAAGAAGAGGGAGTACGTTGGGGAGAACAGCAGGTGATGGTTGCGGTGGGGTCTGGCCTCCTCCCTGACCCCAAAGGATTATGGTAACAGGATTATGAAACCGAGGTTGATAGGTAGGGTGCGTGGCCACCACAGATCGGCAGGACCACTCTTTTATTGTATGGTAGTGAAGAGAAAATTGTGGCAACCCTAACCTTAAAAGAATCAACAGCTTGTCTGTGAGGGAGTGAAAGCAAAAGTAAGCGAAGAAAACAGGTGGTTACAGTCAGCTTCCCTCTCGGCATTGTTAACTTAGTGTTTTCGTTCTCTGTCTCACTCTCAACGCCCTCAGAGCGAACCAAGAGGAGCGCTGTTGAGTTAGACTGGCGCTGAAGGGTCCTACCTTACCCCAGATGGCAACCTTGAAAATGTTTCCCGACAGGCAGCAACCCCCTCTCCTCCCCACCTCAACCAACAACCTCAATCCCCAGTCCTCTCTTGGAGGTTCAGAGAAATGAAATCAGGCCCCTCCTGGGGCAGCCCCAGGCCGGGGTCCATTCCCCCCACCCATTAAAAAATACCATAAATCTCTGTGGTGAATGGAGCCCCCGCCCCTACAGAACAAGGGTCACCTCGGGGCGAACCCTGCAGACGAGGACCCTGAATGGATGAGAGAGACACAGCCAGCGACGCCCCCACCTCCCACACACACACACACACACACAAACAAATGTTTCTCCCATCTCCTTTTATTCCCCTTCTTCCAAGGAACGGTCTTAAACGGCGGCGGTTGTAAATGGTTGTTTTATGGAGGGGTTTGACCCGCCGAAAATGAAGGCTTCTCACCCTGGCGTAATGCAAAGGCTTCTGGGGGCGCAGGCGTCGGCCTTGGGGCTTTGTCTCGGCGCTGACCCGACCGTGCCCCGGACCCGGGCGACACGGACACTCCATCACCTCTTTCTTGCTCCTCGCTCCTCTTTTGTGTGGCCGTTTTTTTCCCCCCGACAAAGACGGCAACGACGACGCGCACTTGTGTCTCACAGTGGCACGGCGTGCACGTTGGTGAATTCATCTCCCCAAAAATATTTGAAGCTTTCTCATGCGGGGGGGGGGTGTGAGAGGTGTTTGTGGCCCTGTGAGAGATTACAGGGTTTGTGTGTGTGTGTTTGCATCTGTGTGTGTGTGTGTGTGTCCCACATGGTCCTCCCTGCGTGTATGTTTTCAGAACCCATCACAGGGGGTAAAGCACTTATTTGCACACATGCTAGGGGAGCCTGCTGTGGGCCGCCCAGCTGTCTGAATGGATTCCCCAACAGTCTCCGCCCTGGGGCAACGCTGCTCTTCTCCATGTAACCCCCCCCCCTCTCTCTCTTTCTCTCTCCCTCTGTTCTCTACCCTCCCTGTGTGGCAGCCGAGCACGTCTCCTAGCTCCCACCAGCCCCCTTAGGCTGTCAGCTTCCACCAAACCCCCTATGCTGCTAGCCTCTATGCTGGCCTCACTTCTAGCCTCACTGCTAGCGTCAATGCTAGTCCCAGTGCTAGCCTCGCTGCTGGTCTCCACCAGCTAGCCAGCGCTACGTCGCTAAGGCTAGCCCTCTGATGAATGGTCTCCTGGGGAAACCCCTTGTATTCTCCCGCCTGCCGCCACAGAGCAGCATCTGTCAAAGCCTCGGTGATGATGTCACCACTCAACCTCGCTCCCTGAGAGCTCCGGCATCTGCTGGCCCTCAGCCGTCATGAGAGGAGACTAAGGAAGGCTGGGAAATTGAGTTGTTTAAAGACGCCTCAGTGCCCACATTTAAGGAGAGGAGGGATTTCCTCTGTGCAGTAAGACGTTAATGTCTCTGGTGTATGTGTTATATATATTTTTTAAATGTTATCCTTTATTTAAAGTCGCACAGAAATGAAAAAAGCATTCTGTCCCATTTTGGTTCACATAATTGGTCATAGTGTTCACCTATTCAACGATGTATGCCAAATAAATTACAAAAATGAAGTTTCCGACGCAACTTCAGGCGAGGCATGGACGTCAATGCCGGGCTAATCAGCAAAGGCTAATCAGTCACACCCCATAATGACGCAACCTACCAGCTGACTGTCAGCTGTCTTAGCATTGGTCCAGCACGCAGAGTGCATCAGGGCTCTAAGCTAACATTTTTCACTAGGAGCACATGTGCTCGTAAAGGAAAAAATTTAGGAGCACAGAAAGAAATTTAGGAGCGCAACGAAAATTTTGAAATAACACTTAAGCCAACAACAATAAACAATAATAACCTGCTCACCATAGGAGCTCTCATCCTCTCCTACTATACTATTCCCACACACTTCATCAGGTGCATTGGTCCTAATGAAGACTATGGCCCAATCCCAACACCCCCCCTTAGCCCTAGCGCTTGGCCCCACCCCTACATTTTGCGTGTTCACGCGTAGGGTAGTGTGTCCCATTCCTTTTAGCTTCTAGGGCTAGGGAGCATATCGAGGGCTAGTGGACGTTCAAACAGCCCTCCAAAACGAGGGTTTTCAGATGCCGACTTGAAACCGAGGGGTAGATGAAAATTCACACAATGCTTTGCGAACTTAAGCAGGGATATGAAACATAGCTGCCGGTGCTGTGAAAAAATGTGGGAAGAAAGCCCAATATCTTCGCAAATAATCATTCAAAAATTGTAAAATCCGTGGAAAAGCTTAGTTTAATGTAGATGCAAAGGAACAGGTCATTGGATCGTTATGACACGCATTTCAGGAAAAAAAAAGAAGCTTTTTACGATGTCAATGGCATTTCATTGCGTTTTGATGTGGATCCAGTAGGCTATGGTGCAATGTTGAATCCAATCTAATCAATAGAACTTTGTGTAAACAACGATTTTTGAGTGACAGTTAATTCGACTCCCTCCGTGCCTCACCTCCTCTCTCTCCCTGGTTCCACTTTGCCGGGCAAAATACGATTGAATGGGCTTAATTTTTCTCATTTTGTTAACGTTACTGGCAGGGGCATTCGGCGTCTGCACAGTCGTTTTTGAGTGAGGGCAGCTGAGCTGTCATCGGGCGTCATCACGAGAGTTCTGCACGTTGCAGGTTGCAGTCGTGGGACTTGTAATAAATAAATAAATAAATAAGTTGTGGGACTTGTAGTTTTGTATACAGGTGCGCAAAACTTTGACTCTAGTTTGATTCAATTTGCATGGATTTATTTTAGGCGCAAAATGCGAGTGAAATAGTTGAAAACAGTACTCGCACAGTGTGCTCCTAAATGCTTTTTTCTGATCGCATAAAACTATTTTTAGTCGCAAATGCGAGTAAAATTGTCACACCTTAGAGCCCTGTGCATGTATTTAAGCTGTCCAAACATGTTATTGTTCGCTTTCCATTACTGCTGATCGCTTGCTATCTGCATGCTCACCCCACATCCTCCCCTGCTCCACCTGTTTTTCTGTCGATGTCATCTCTGTTGTCATCGTTGCTCTCTGTTCCGGAGGTATTGCTGCATTCTTCTGGTATTCCACTATGCGTCGGCTAGTGGAAGTCGCGGAACTTCACTTGCTTATTCTCAGTGGCTCTCCGTGGTGATCGTGGGCCGAAACATCTCCGAAAGGCCATCCAGCGGTCCCTCTGGTCACCACGGAGGCAGAGGCTTTAGGCTGTACTCCTTCAGAACTCCACGAAGCGTCGGCCCGTGGAGGCCAGGGACTATAATGTACAGCAGTCTCTCTGTGGTGCTCTTTGACGGTCTTAGTGAGCTGAGTTACCTCGAGCGATTTCCCGATCACGGCCTACTCTGATCGTCATAGAGGCCGGGGGTTAAATCGATGCCGTTCCCTCTTCTGGCACTCTGGGCCAAGCTGGCCCAGAGGGGGGGAACATCTAGATTTCGCCTCCCCCTACTATCGCGCTTTCCACATGCTGTGGAAGGCAGGGGGCCCCCCGAACAGAGCACACCGCCAAAATTCATGTGCTGTATTTGCTGCATGCAAAATAAATGGGTCAATTTTGACTAAAGTGATCTCGACTGAATTCTACTTTTGTTGTAATCTTATATCAAAGTATATAATTTCTTACTTCCTGGAAAACGGTAGGTCACGTGCAATTACGACAACAGGTACCTTAGATTTTAGGCCAATAATCTCAACATCCACCCGTCAATTAATGCTATCTTTCTATCGAGTCTAAAGTTTTTAAAACCCGTCCACTTGTCAATGTTCCAGTCAAATTCTCTAAACATTATGTCCCACCCTCATAGCTTGTTTGTGTCGGAAATACGTCAAACTACGGAAGTTAGATGATCTCAAACGTCCGTTTCTGTGCAACTTTAACCATGAGGTAGTATACAGTTCATCACATAAAAACATAACCACATAGAGTAACCTACATGTTAGTAATGCATACAGTTCTTTACACAAAATCACAAAAAGAACAACCTGATAATGAAAGTACAGGACTGAGGGGGTACCGTCGTTTTTCAATGAGGACCCATTCTACAGAAAACACTCTTCCTGCAAGGAGTTCTGTAATAAGGATTTAAATTCACCAAGTGAGACCAGGGTGTCTAAGTGGGTGATGTTTTGTAGTCCATTCCATGCCAGAGAGCAAAGTGAGAGAAGGCTGTCTTCCCTAGTTCAGTGAGTACTCTGGGGTTTTTAGAAGTAGCCATCTATGGTAAATGGACTGCACTTATATAGCGCTTTTATCCAAGGCACTTTACAATGACGGCCTCTCATTCAGCCGTTCACACACACATTCACACACCAATGGCGGCAGCTGCCATGCAAGGTGGCAGCCTGCTCATTGGGAGAAATCTAGTAAGTAAGTAAGTAAGTTTTATTTATATAGCGCTTTTCACAGCACAAATGCACAAAGCGCTTTACAATACAAATAACACATAAAAAGACGACATACAAAATGCAATACTGTACATACAAAATACAAGGCAATTACGACATACAAAATACATTACAAGGCAGTTACAAAATACAGTACAAGGCAGTTACAGACCTGGTAAGGTAGCTACTAGAGGCAAAGCAGAGTAGGTATAGGGGACGATTCCCTAAAATGGCCTTGTGTATAAAGACAAGCATGTTTGACTTCTTTTGTGAGGACAGAGAGGTCCATCCTGCCATTTGGTACAGCACACAGTGATGAGTAGGGGTGTCGCGATTCTCAAATCACAATTCGATTCAATTTTCATTTTAAGGTCACTTTTCAATCAGTTTTTCGATTTTATTTTAGGGAAAAACAGCACTGATGTCATTGTTAGGCTATCGAGGCTATCTTGATTTGTAAAGATGTTCCAACAAGGTCCCCACTCAAGGTCAAAGGTCCCCACTCAAAGTCAAAAGAAACATTAAGTTTCACTTCAGATGCACATGTCATCTCTAGCTGTAGCCAACTCTAACATTGGCTGGCATAGCTTATGTTATCTAGTACTAAACCTTTTGAATTAAACCACTAGTGTATCATGCAGCTACAAAATTATCGAAAACACAGTTAACATTAACTACTCTAGCCTAGTTGCTGGGACTGAAATTGGTAACGAAGCAAGACGGCTAGCTAACATTATCTATAAGTGAGCTAGTAACTGTATATAGCTAGCATAGTCTACAGCCAAACAGCTGGCTCGCTAGCTAGCCTCTTAACTTAAGCTAGCCAGCTATTCTATCTAGATCATTTATTATTTTTTAAAGGAAAATAAAACTGGTGCCAAAATGGATCCTTGGGGAACATTTCTAAAAAGCTCGATTTGGAGTTCTCTGCAAATATACATTGACTTCTTCCTGTTCTTGACCAATATCACCCCGTTTATACAACTCATGGTCTACCGAGTCAAATGCTTTGGACAAATCAATGAACAATGCTTCACAGTGTTGTTTCTTGTCAAGTGTGCTTATTGTCTTTTACCACTAGCATGGCTGCGGTTATGGTGCTATGCCCGGACCTGAAGCCTGACTGAACCTCAGTTAGGATGCGGTTTTCCAGTAGGAATTGCTTTAGCTGAGTATTCACAAGGGACTCAATTATGGGATATTATGTCTAGGTGAAAGGAGGAGGTAGTGGGGGCGGAAAGACATCTCACTCTAAGTAATCGATCCCCAAGGCTGTTTGTGGAGTCAGGAGGTGATCCGGTTGGGTATAGAGGATGGACTACCTAACCAGGCCTAGACGGTAGTTTCTTGTTCATCTGTTTGCTGATCAAGTAGCTCATTATCAATCCTGCGGCTGTACACGCCAGACCAGGCTTGAACACCCAGGACTATTAATCCTTTTCTGTTTGATTAATTAATCTCTCCTTTCTCTTCCCTTCCATTCTGCTGGAGGGATTTCATGACCGTGGTATAGAGATGACTGAATGGCCTGTTCAGATTGCAGGACTGCGGGGGTCAAAAGCAGACATTGTTCAGACATTATGTGGCTCGGGGTCAGGAAATGACTCCTTCAGGTGTCAGTGTGAGCGAGCGTGACATATTTCTCGAGGCCGGGCCTGTTACGGAACGTAATGACCGGGTATCCATGGTAACTCCGGACACTGATCTAGAGCCGCGCATTGTCGGACCTGTCCATTCTAATGACATCACGCGCTCCTGTTGCTTGGTAACGAGCCGCGGAGAGCCAGGCGGCCCCGGCGGGGGCGAGGGGGTTGTGCGACGGCGTGCTAATTTGCGGCGGCGACGCAGAGTGACATGATGGACGAGGGGAGCCCGGAGGCGTCGCTCGCCCAGGGGCCGACAGCTCCCTCTCTCCCCGCCAGCCAGGCGGGATGAGCGGGCCTCCGTCACTTAGCCCGGGCGCTCACGTCGCAACAGAACACCGCCGCAGAACACCGGCGCTGCCGTGACAGGGGTGCGAGGGAACCCGTCTAGAACCGCGGAGCTACACACCGGCGTGTTCTCTCTCTCACGCCTCACGTTCCCCGATGGAGACAATAAAACGCCGGCCTTGGCTCTGAAATAGTCACGTAGATTATGACTGTTATCTACCTTTTCCGTGTGGAAGCAGGTGGATGAGAGAGAGAGAGAGAGAGAGAGGGAAGAAGAGAGAGAGAAGGAACGAGTCTGTGTGCAGAGAGAGAGAGAGAGAGAGGAAAGTAGAGAGCAGAAGAGTGAGTTTTCCTTCAGAGAGAAAGCAATCACCCAGGGCTGCTAATCTGTTTTTTTTCCACCTCGCATCCATCCAGCAAAGAAAGGAGGGGCGATAAGGATGCTGTCACTCCTCTCTCTCTCTCTCTCTCCCCCCCCCCCCCCCCCCCCGAGGATAGGGGGATAGAGTCAATCAGATACAAATAGAAATACTAATCGTTGTCTTTAAATTAGGTACGACTGTCTCTTTTGCTGTTGCTCTTTCTCAAAAATGCGCACACATACACACACTAGCACATTCCCTCCTTTCTCTCTCTCTCTCTCTCTCTCTCTCTCTCTTTCTCTCCTACCTCCTGTCCTCAGTGTACCCATAATCCCAAGTGGGAGATGGGGAGGGGGCGAAGAGTACACTCTGGAACTTGTCCTCGCTTTTTGTGTGAGGAGATGATTAGGGTGGACGAGAGAGCCCTCCACATCCATTTCCCTTTTGAAGTCTGAACCGCTTCAAACGCACAGGAAGAGGGAGCACTAATTGTAAAAATAAAAAACACGCAGTCAGAAGGAGCTCGTTGAGCGGTCCTTGTGAGATGTCGTTTTAGACGGGGAGGGTGTGTGTGTGTGTGTGTGTGTGTGTGTGTGTGCGCAGTCCATTTACCATTACCCCCACTGACCATCCTCTCACCCAGACGGTGACCTTTTCGGGCTAAGCTCCCCTCCGAGCCCGGACAGGTCACAGTCTGGGTGAGAGGATGGTCAGTGGGGGTAATGGTAAATGGACTGCGCACACACACACACACACACGCACACACACACACGGTAAAATGGTAAATGGACTGCACTTATAGCACTTTTATCCAAAGCGCTTTACAATGGCCTCTCACTCACCCATTCACACACCAAAGGCAGGCCAGCTGCCTCTCCACTAGCCTGCTCATTGGGAGCAATTTGGGGTTCAGGGTCTTGCCGCGTCACGCACAAAAACGGAGGCTCTTTACACACACACTCATTCATCTAGCACCCCGTCTATTTTTACCCTTTTCTCATTCTCTCCTTTAACAACACATTATCCCTTCCCCCTCCCTCCTCCTCCCTGCCCCTCTCCATCTCCCTCCCTCCATCCTCCCTCTCTCTTTTTACCCCGTGTCTCTGTCCCTCCCTCCCTCCATCCTTCCGTCTCTCTGTCCCCCTGTCCCTTCGTCCCACCTCTCTGTCTCGCCCTCCTTCTCTCCACCCCTCCATCTCTTTATCCCGCTCTCTCTCCAACCCTCCTTTTCTCTCTCTCCTTTCCCGTCACCTCCCTTTCAATCCTTCCCTCCCCCTCGCCCCATCATTCTCATCTCACTCTCTCACTCTCTCACTCTCCTCACTCCTTCTCTCACTCCTTCCCTCCGCCTCCTCCTCTCTCAAGCCGCTCTGTCTCAGGTCCAGCCCTGGGCCGTGAGTGTGGGCCGTGAGTGGTAATCGGACAATGTCCGTGGCATTTCCGATGGATCAGACGTCTGTCAGAGCATTAGTCATCGCCCAACTCTCTCTCTCTCTCTCCCTCTCTCTCTCCCTCCCTCCCTCCCTCCCTCGCCGCCCATGCACCGAAGGCCATGACACACGCGGCGAAAGCGCCTCGATCCGAGCCAGACGGCGACCTTTCCCTCGAGGGCTCCGGCGTCGGCGGAGACGGCGTCTGGTTAATTAACGGCCGTGTCTTACCACGCGTCTGGCCTCCCCCCCCCCCCCCCCACTCCCCCTACGCTGCCCCGCCTCGGCCCCCCGCCCCGCCACACACCTGTCAATCATCGGCGGCAGGGGAGCCCATTGGACGACGGAGCGGGATATTGGATCTGCCCGTCAGCGTTTGCCGGGCCCAGTTGGGGGCGCAGGGCGAGTTCGGCTCCAGCGACTCAGGATGATGGAGAAGAAATGTATTTATGAGTGAGAGGCCGAAGTGTTCCATCACTTTTAAAATGTTTGGGTTGTACTCCGAGCATGTACACACACACACACACACACACTTTTTCATCACCCTCTATTGTGCTCTGACAGCTTCCAACTCTTCAGGCCCAGACAGCAAAGCCCTCGGCCAGAACGGTACCTGATATCCGTTCTCGTAGCCCGTCAGTGTGTGGGTGAGGGGCGAGCTGTCGGTCCGAGCCTCCGGTAACGCGTTGTCTTCACTTGGCCGTCTGAGGGGTACATGGGGAGGGTGCAAGTCAGACGTGCGCCAGTGAGCGACGTCCTCCAAACCGTCCGGACTTTTCACAGATGTCCTCCTCCAAGTCTTGTTCATTTTCACACCGACCTTGTTGAATTCTGAGGAGAAAAAACAACAACAACTTTCTATTAATATTGCCCATCTGGCCAATTCAGACTTTCTGCCCACATCTTAGTCCTATTAACCAACCTATCCTCTGAAAAACGTCGTTGCCTTTTAGTCAGAATCACGCCACCACGCATCTGCTGTAATTAGTCTTGTTTATTTATTTGGTCAGGTGTTGCTCTTTCTTTGATCTCAAGCTTCTTTACCTGGTTAAATAAAGGTTAAGTTTAAAAATAAAAAATGACATTGATATACAATTATATCACGCCATTTTATAACGTTCTTGGGCTCTTCCCTGTTTGGTCCAACGTTCCTTTAATGTTGTATTGTGGTCGGATCAGCGTCGGACCCCCAGGAGAGATTAGAGTGGGGTGTGAAAACTGATACACCGGGCCACACAGCATGTGCCCTGCTGAGCGTGCGTTGTCCTTCATAATCAGCCACTCTGTCTCGTCTGTGGGGTCTGGTAGATATCAGCCGCCGGTCGGAGATACGACCTTTCACCCCGAGGTTTGTCGCCGTCCCGGTCCGCACGCAAGCTGCTGTCTGGACCGGTCGCCTTGACGACCTGGGTTAGCTCTGCTTGATTCTCATCAGTGGAAAAACAGATAAAAAAATAATAATTTCCTTCGGCTGGTCAGTGGTACCAGCGAGATAATAGTGTTTTCTCAGCTGTAGATACTGATAATTGGTGTGTGTGTGTGTGTGTGTGTGTGTGTGTGTAGCAGCAATAAAGAGAAAGGGATTCTAATCACAGATACGTATATCACACACTGGACAGGCCCCCTGGCTGGTGTCAAGGTCATGGACTTGAACTCCTGAATTAGCATGAGAAAGCCAGTCTCTGTGGAGCCGTGTGTGTGTGTGCGTGTGTGTGTGTGTGCGTGTGTAGCGGACCACTTCCCAGCTGTCAAGTCACGGGGACTTGCCAGCTGACGCCCCCCAAAACTACACAGCCAAGTACCGGAGAGAGAGGACAGACCGGGGGGGCAAGCGACATCTGTCATTCCGTCTGACGGGTCGGCGATGAGTCTGACGAGCGTGTGCGTGAGTGAAGGCTGCGTGTGCGTGAGTGAAGGCTGCGTCCGCGTTCCTCTCCACTTCCCCTGAAGTCATGCTCCGTCACGCCCAAGACTGGCGGGCACACTTAAACAGGATGAGATACCTTGGAGTGTAGGTGTGTACGTGTATGTGCATGTGGGTGTGTGTACATGTGTACGTGCACATGTTTGTATGTGGTGTGTTTGTGTTTGTGTGTGTGTGAATCAGGCCTCCGTGATGCCCCTGTCCTCCCCAGTGTTCCTGTGTAATTAGCAGACAGAGTAACGAGCTTCTCTCCCAGTAATAGTAGTTTTTAATTAGACCCACTAAATGGACCATGTCAAGGGAGCACTCCGTCTTTGTGTTTAGTCGTGTGTGCGTGTGTGTGTGTGTGTGTGTGTGTGTGTGTGTGTGTGTGTGTGTGTGTGTGTGCGCGTGTGTGTGTGTGTTGACCTCCATGACCCTGAGGCATGTGTAACTACCCACTCCGCCAGCTCTTCATCAATCAGGATCGGTTCTCAGCTGATCAATGGACTAATGAACAAGGCGGCTAACGACCTGTAGACCCACCGCAGAGAGAGAAGCTTCACCAAGACCCCCCCCCACCCCCCCCCCCCCCCCCCCCCGCACCCCCCGTACCTTACTGTCTGGGTCAAGGGTCAACTGTCCTACTGCAGCCTAATTAGTTAGCTGTCTTGAGTGATTGAGTTGATGAGACTGACTCTGTGCCTCGCGGGGAGCGTTCTTGTACTATACTTCATAAAGTCGGAGCCCGGAAGACGGCCGATCTGTGTGAGATGCCGCCTGGTGTAGCAAACTGTTGAGGGGAGGGGCGGGGCTTACAGAAACAGCCGTGGCGTGTATGGGAGTGCGTGTTGGCTCCGCTTGGCGGCGGGGCTTCTGATGACACACTCGCGTCCGTTCGCTCACAGGATGTGGCGTTCCATCGGGCGCACCGTCGCGTCCTCGCCAATACACAGTCGCAACCTCGAACTGACCCCCTATAAGGTGCCCCCTTCCCCTCCTCCCTATCACCATGCTGAGTTTGGGAGCCCCCCGGGTCCCCACTGAGAGAACATCACAGTACATTAATAGCCCCCCAACGGGGGGGGGGGGGTCATGCGTGTTATTGCAAACCCCACCTCGGTCGCGTCACGCCTGTCACTGGTCGGACCGTCGGGAGGAGGCGTGTGCCGAAGCCCCTGTGGTCTCGGCGGGCGGAGTGGAATGCGATGTCTCTCTTTGGTCGAGACGGAGTCCAGGAATGTTTGGAATGTTTCCGTTTCCAAATTGATCTGGACATTTTGAGCGAGGGCCGAATTGAATCGTAGGTATGAAAAAGAACGACCTTTTCCAGCATCATGGGGGGTCGGCTAAATGTTGCGGTTCAGCAAAACGGGGGATTTATGTTTTAAATCAATTTGGAGCCGGACGGGAGCACTGAATAGACTTGTCGGCGTGTTACTCAATTGACCCCCGACCCCACCCCTCATCGTCATCCTACAACAGCGGCTGTGTCGGCGCTTTACTGTTCCAGAGAACGCCTCGCCATCGCTCCGTGGCGCCCGGACAGGTGACCCGTGCCGGTCTGGGTCAGAGGGCGACGCGTCCCGATGGCGTGCGGCAACCTCCCCGGCCTCCTCGCCCCCCCCCCCCCCCCTCGTCTTTGTCTGAGCTGATCTGCCGGAGGATGGCCGGGAGGATTTGTTTCGGGGGGGTTTTCCACCTGCCTGGCGTGGCGAGGAAGACTCCCGCTCGACTCGACCGAGCCACACTCCCGAGGGCGTCTCCTTCAGACTCAGTGAGAACGCGCGCACTCACACACACGCACGCGCGCACACACACACACACATACACACACCACATACACACACACGCACGCACGTACACACACACGCACGTACACACACACACGCACACATGCGCACGCACACACATACGCACACCACATACACACACACACACGCATGTAAACACACGCACGCACACACACACGTCAGATTTGTGAGAATCCGTTGGGAAGTCGAAGGAGAGTGAACGTTCCATTGTACACGGAACCCGACCTGTATCTGGTCTTGTACACAAGATAAATGAACAGCCTTGAATTTCTGAGTCCAGGTGGGGATGCTTTATCGAGATGCGCCCTAAGAACAGCTTCCGAGGCTGGGATGTGGAGGAGGGGCCTGCAGTGGAGCCATCATTTCAAGGTTGAGTGGCTCTTATTCATTCCGCAAGGCTGTCCCTACAAATGCCTGCACACTCAGTTAGTCCTTTAGTGTTTCTGTGACAGTGTCGGTCGGCTCTGTACCTTAGCCAGATGTTTTCATTAGATGTTTCTTAAAGGATTAACATGGTGGTTCAATATAACACTTTCCAGGTATCTTTAGGCAACAACAAAACACATGTGTTTAACTATTTCAGAATTCATCCATACAAATTCTTTTAAAACATGTTTTTAGAGGTCTGAATCTGCCACTCAAAAAGTTCACTCACTCAAAACTGGGCGTGATTCATAACAACTGATTGACAGTTCTCTGAGCAAATGACCAACTGGAATCATTATGATTGACAGGCGTGTGCCCCGTTACCATAGCTACCACCGCTCCGAGCTAAACAACACAAGAGCTAGATCGCGCAACAGCCAGATCAATAGCCATTTTTCTAGCTGCTAACCAGGGGCATTTACAAAGTCCTTAATATTATATTAACCCCCAAACATTATAAAGATACACGCTACCTAACAGGCCGTATCCTCGAATTTGCATTAGGCCAATTTGGGAAAAGTACGATAAAAGTATAACAACGACACGTCTCCCCCACGACAGAGGAAAAGCACCCTGCAGCCGGCCACGCAAGCTTGGAGGCTTGGGCTATTAGACTAGCTTTCAGCCTGCTACGAACAGTATTGACCTAGTTAGTCAAATAATTGCAACTGTGGGTCTTACCAGAAGACAGATCATTTGCGCTGTGAAACCGACATAAAATCCGCATTGTTCACCAGTCTAACGTTATTTATCTTAGTAGGTGTCCAACAAAGCCAGTTGAACACTGAAACGTTACTGTTCTGGGAACATCTGTCAGTTGTGGTGATATAAAGGAATTGAGTGGAATACCACCGCAATAACTGATTATTAGTCAGATCAATTAAATCATTATAGCTTGTTTCATATACAAAGGCAACACAATGTGCGCTTTACAGAAAGGGGGAGAGGATGTAGCCTACATGTAGCCTACTTATCCTACCCCGAATTATGTGGGAGACTGCATGCGTTTGGAGAGATAGCGGGCCGTGCACCACGACTCCGTGAGCGCAGCGGTCATGGGGTATAGCCTACTCCGGAGTCTGGAGACTAACAGGTCATGCAGTCAATAGATCTCGTTTTGAATGTTATTGTAATGCCCTCTGGTTCTAATAGAATATATCTACTGGAGCTGTTTAATCCCAAAATGCGCAATTCTTCCTGAAGTTGGGTCGGATCGAGGTGCTGGGATGATCAACATTATGTGGAGCAGATGCCACAGTGATGATAAGGTTTACACAACTTTCAGAATGTTTTGCAGAATTACAATTATTTAGAGTTGTAAATTATGAAAGGAACATAACTTGACTTAATATCTTCACCTCCACCCACCCTGAAATGTAGTCATAATTTTAGCACAATAGCCTCTATATGCGCATCACAACGCTGCAATACAAGACCTTAGGACAAACGATTCAGTACACAGCAGGTGTGTTTGATCAGGTTCAAATGTGAGAATAAATAAATGACAAATACCCGCACGGGTACTGTAGGACTACGTCTTTATTTTCCGAGGTAATTGTTGCGCATACAACATGACATTAAATTAAGACATAGGCTACTTTCTCATAAAACAGGGCGGTGTTGTAACATTTATAATATCATTAGGTGACATTGGCTGCAACCTGTCCTCCAGGACCTGCACACCTCCAGAGCCCTGAAGCGCGGGACCTGGACCTCCCGAGTCCCAGTATTGGAAATGTAGTGATCTGGCTACAAGAAAAGGGGACAAATTATAAAAGCGATTAGTAATAGCATCGATATTTTGCATATGCAAAACAGCATAAATTACAACAATAGGCTATTTATCGGTAACTCTAAATTATATCGAATTAAGTTTGAGCGAGAGATAATCGGGAGATTCTTGTGGAGACAAACTGACTTATATCCACCTTTGACTTCGTAACTTTGCCTATTGTATTGGCCTATACAACAAAGCACGCTCACAACAGTTATGGTAGGCTATCGCTTCGGAAACCTTACAGCACAGTTTGCACCTGGTGCAAGTAGATTTGATGCCAGGGAAGAGTACAGTATGGTGCGCTGTGTTTCTGCCATTGCACTGGAGGGCTAACGTTACCAAAAGCAAATGCATTGAGAGCTAACGTTAGCATGCTAGGATAATTAACACAGCTAGCTGACATTCCAAACATTAGGCTAGCTAACGTCAACATGCTGGATAAAGACAGATAGCTAGCTGGATCAGACAGCTTTTTAAAAACTGTTGCCAATTACAGCTAACGTTATGGTTCGTTTATCTAACATTAGCTAGGTTGGCTACTAATCAGACACGATCATGGTAAAAACTTCCCAATTTGTATGACAACCACAAATACAATTAGGCCTATAAAATGTACAAATTATATTAAAATAAGAGGTGGTCATCATTGAGACTGCAACTATTCAATTGTTCTCAAGATGAGAAAAGGTTCAGAACTACCTTACCCTGTTCGATAGATGGTGAAACGGCGCAGACAGGTTTCTGTTGGAGGCGGGTGTAGGGGAGTGGAGGCGGGATTTTCAAACTTTAGGGTGACGCCAAGAATGGGAAAAACGTCACGAATTCGGAGTATTTTTACCCCGAGTCCAATTGGACTGAAAATGTTACGCTTCCAGTTTCTCAAAAACGACAAAACGGATAGATTTAATGTTTTTATTGTGTTTCTTCAATGTCCTATTGTGCAAATAGCACGTTCAAACTCAAAAAAAGTGAAAATCACCATGTTAATCCTTTAATGATAATTATCTCCCTTTTCGAATTCAGGAGCTTATCTGATGCTTGCGATGCCTGATGAGGCCGTCAACTTTTACTGCGGCCTCAAACCTCTTAGTATGCATCGTTATGAAAATTAGGCTAAGAACCCCCAGCATTGCATTGAGTCCAATCCCTCTCTCTCTCTCTCTTTCTCTCTCTCTCCGTCTCTCTCTTTCTCTCCCTCTCTCTCTCTCCGACTCCTCTCTCTCTCTCTCTCTCTCTCTCACTCTTTCTCCCTCTCTCTCTCCCTCTCTCTCTCTCTCCCCCCCTCTCTCTCTCTCTCCCTCTCTCTCTCTCCCTCTCCCTCTCTCTCACTCTTTCTCCCTCTCTCCCTCTCTCTCTCTCTCCCCCTCTCTCTCTCTCTCTCTCTCCCTCTCTCTCTCTCCCTCTCCCTCTCTCTCTCTCACACTTTCTCTCACTCTCTCTTTCTCTCCCTCTCTCTCTCTCTCCGGCTCCCCCCCCCTCTCTCCCCCTCTCTCTCTCTCTCTCTGACTCCCTCTCTCTCTCTCTCTCTCCCCCCTCTCTCTCTCTCTCTCACACACTCTTTCTCTCTCTCTCTCTCTCTCTGACTCCCTCTCTCTCTCTCTCTCTCTCTCTCCTGAAACTAGGCTATGAAGTAGCCTCCCACTGAACCCGGTTTACCATTATGGCAGGATTAATGTGTGTGTGTGTGTGTGTGTGTGTGTTTGTGTGTGTGTGTGAGTGCATGCGTGCCTGTAAAATAAATGCCTTTGGGGCCGCTCAGACTGATTCTACTAACCCCCCCGGCATCAGACACCACTACTGGATGAACAGAATCAGAGAAATCCCGTGTTTGATTCGATTCACACGCTCCCCGCGGCGCCCAAAAACAGTCACCGTGGTCAGCGGGAGCGATCGAAATCAAACGATCCCGCGCGCGGTCACGCCGCCTCCCGTGTGAAATTGGCCCGTTGACAACGAGAAACTTTCGAATCCCTCTAAACAAATTCGGAGACGGCCCTCGTGTATGGAGACGCCTATCGTATCACGGTGGGTCTTTGGCGTGTTCTGCTCCGTGGGAGCCCCTCGCTGCCGCAAGGGGAAGTAGAGGCTAATTGGGAGGCGGGGGGTTGAGTAAACCTTGCATGAAATTGCCGTTAGGGGCCCATTGTTAAGAGAGGGGGGGGTGGGGGCCCTCACCCCCCTCAACACTCATCCCCACCACTGAGCCTGTTGACTGCAGAGTGTGCACTCAAGTAGGAAGGCTGGCTTCCTGGAGACTGATGCGTATGTGTGGGAATGTGTGTGTGTGTGTGTGTGTGTGTGTGTGTGTGTGTGTGTGTGTGTGTGTGTGTGTGTGTGTGTGTGTGTGTGTGTGTGTGTGAGTGCGTAAGGGTACGAATCTCTTTGAATATGCCTCCACCCGGGGTATGCATGCAGTGAATCAGTCGGATGCACCGAACCAAGTGCCAGAGTGCGTTCGGATACATGTCTGTTTCTGCGGGTGAGTCGAGCGAGAGAGCGCGTTAAAGAGAGAGAGAGAGAGACGGAAAGCGACAGACACACACGGAGGGGGCTCAGTGGAGGCTGGATGGGTGAGGGGGGGGAGGGAGGGGGTGGGCTCTCAGCTGGGGGGGTTGGTGAGGCAGAGGGGGAGGAGGAAGGGGGGGTGGTGGGTTCTGCATTGGACTGTAATCCCTCAAGTCAGATCGTAAACAACCGCCCTGCTCAGTCTGGAGCCGACAGTCAGATAGGCAGAGAGAGAAAGAGTTAGAGAGAGCCAACACACACGCGCACAGATACACACACACACACACACACGCACGCATACACTCCAGCAGCAGGACTTTTACAAGGCTGTCCATCATGAAAAAGTGTGCCCGGCAGAAACTGGCAGAGGTCCTACAGAAGAAGGTTAGTGTGTGTGTGTGCATGTGTGTGTGTGTGTGTGTGTGTGTGTGAGTGTGTGTGTGTGTGTTCCAACAGAGACAATGCGTGTGTGATTGCACCCTCAGCGCTCTCAGCGGCCCTCGTGCAGGGCTCTGATTACAGCTATTCCGAAAGTCTCCGGTCGATGGCGGCACTCACGGCTGTCAGTCTCCCTTTGCCATCGCCCCTCTGTGACATTTTAAAATGGAGGAACCTGGAGTCAGGCTGTGATTGTGGGGGGCAGAAACCCGTCCCTGTACCAGCCTGCCCGTGCCCCTTCTGCCAATCCACCCTGGCATATGGAGCCGGCAAACAGACTACTCAGACTTCAGGCGTAGTGTGTGTGTGTGTGTGTGTGTGCGCGTGTGCTCATTGATCTGAATAACACTCATCTCTGCAGCTGTCTCCTGCCTCTGGCCTCAAACAACCTGACATTCCCAATCTCTTGACGGAACCGGAGAACGCTGGGTCGGGTTGAATCCTTCCGTGGTCAGTGGGACGCGCGCCCACACACACACACACACACACACACACACACACACACACCAACACACACGCAGACGCGCGGCTTTAGGAGACGCCCTCGGTCGAATCGAGCCGGAGTCTTCACCGCCACACGTTTTAATATGCTGGGCGTCCATCGCGCACCCGCTGGGAGATGGGAATCCTCTTAGCGTTAGCTGTTAGCTGTTAGCGCTAGCTGTCCTCTTAGCTTAAGCTGTTCCGAAGTGGAGCAGCTCTTCGTGTCTCCTGGTAGATGGGAGCCCTGCGGAGACCCGTTGTTCTGAAAAGCTGGCCTTGGTTGACCTACCACCCGTTATATCGTGCTTAAATCATGACGGGCGCATCCTGTCAGAGAGGGAACATCTATCAGAATGCCCAACGACCCAAAACATTGTGTTAATTAATTCATGGGTAGCAACATTTCCTACCGCTACCCATGAATTAAGCACGTTAAAATGGCTGCTGCTGTTTGTTAGAGAACCTGGAAGTGAGTCTTAACAGCCCCTTTACGCTACGCTTTTATCCAAAACAACTTGCAATAATTGCATTTAACGTAGGTAGTCAGTGTACTACTACTCACCAGAACTCACAAGTGCATCTCCTTTCTTAACAAGTGACTAACAGCATAATCTAGTGTAGTACTAAAGTGCTTAAGAGGATCCTGGTCGTACTTCTTGAAGAGATGAGTTTTGAGCCTGTGGCGAAAGATGGGCAGCGACTCTGCTGTAGTTCACTCCACCACTGCGGGGCCCGGATAGAGAAGAGCCGTGACCGTGTCGATCGACCGCAGGGGCCTTGGGAGTGATGGTGCAACCAATCGCCCCGAGGTAGCAGACGTGCTTGTCCGAGTGCAAGAGTGGGACCCAAGTGTAGACCCGCAAAGTACCGTAGCTGAACATGATATTATGGCATCCTGACATTTGGGTTTTGAGTGTTTGGAACAAGGCTTTCACTGTGAGGTATTTACTTCACTAAGGATGTTTTTGTCTTGTGTTTATTTGCATGAATGTTTATTCATGTTCCTCAGTTCACAGCTTTTTTGCTGCGTGTGGGTGTCAGTGTGTGCGCACAAAATTGTTCAGTGTTTGCATGAGTGCGTTAGTGTGTGGGTACAGCACCTCTAATTGTGTTTGTGTGTGTGTGTGTGTGTTGCAGTACGACCCAGAGAGTTCAGGTTTCATCAGTACCGAGCGCTTCCGGGACCTGCTGGCGGCCCACGGCTCCGAGCTGGACCCGCACAAGCTGGAGGTTCTGTTGGCCCTCGCCGACGGCAACGCGGACGGGAAGATCTGCTACCAGGACTTTGTCAACCTGGTAGGCACCGCGTGTCACTTCCTGCCCCGTGGGGGTGGGGGGTTCCATCTCACCTTTTCCTTCTTTATTCACTCTCTCATCCCCCCCTAGCTCAAAACAGCCCATTGGCTGGTACGGCGGGCCGAGGGCCGGCCAATGGGATGTTGGGAGCTGGTGACAGGGCTCGCTGGCTATTGGTTCGGGCCCTGCCACAGGGAGAGAGGTCAGAGGTTAGGGCGTGGAAGCTGGAAGTGGGACGGAGAGGAATGAGGAGTATGCGCGCGTGCGTGTGTGTGTGTGTGTTGTTAGCCTCGTTTGTTCCTCTGGGTCTGTCCACCCCCCGTGGCTGTCATATTCCATGGCAGGCGGCCACAGCAGAGGAGGAGAGGAGGTATGGAGGGAGAGGAGGAGGAGAGGAAGAAGAGGAGAGGACAAACAGAGACAGTCTGCAAAAGCTTTATTTGCAGTTCCATCTTGACTTTGCAGCACAGCTACTCCATAAAGCTGTCAGCGTGATTGGAAGTAATTGCCTCTCTCTGCCCCACCTCTCTCTCTCTCTCTCTCTCTCTCCCTCTCTCTTTCTCTCTCTGCCATCTGCTATGTTTTCTCTCTCCTCTCTTCTTCTTTGGATAGGTCTGTCTCTGCATTTCTTTTTCTCTTCATCTTTGTCACTCTTGTTCTCTCTCTCTCTATCTCTCTCTCCCTCCCTCCCTCTGGCTGTATCTGCCAGAATAGGAGATTGTCCCTCGTTCCTTGGTCCCTGCTTGCTGAATACCACTCTCTCCCCCTCTCCTCCTCTCCTCTCCTGTCTGCAGTGGGTGAATAGATAGAGCATCGCTCCCTTTCTCTCTCTCTCTTTCTCTTTCATTGAACAGAGGAGAATAGCCACCCATTCGCAGAGAGAATCAGACTGTGTCATTATGGGGTTGGACTCTGAGGTGTGTGTGTGTGTGTGTGTGTGTGTGTGTGTGTGTGTGTGTGTGTGTGTGTGTGTGTGTGTGTGTGTGTGTGTGTGTGTGTGTGTGTGTGTGTGTGTGTGTGTGTGTGTGTGTGCTTGTGTCAGGGACAGGATACGAGAGTCTGTGTGTGAGTGTGTGTGTGTGCACGTGCACGCACATGGGTGTGCGTGGGTGTTCATGTGCTTGTGTCAGGGACAATGTTTGTGTGTGTGTGTGTGTGTGTGTAAGCCTTTGATCTAGCTGTGTTTGGCTTCGGGGGCCAGAGATTGCCCATGGTAACGACTACATCGCTCTCTCACAGACCGCCGGCTCTCGCCATCCTCGTCAGTTGGGGTCGCGTTACGCTTATGAATGACGCTTATGCTTAAGAACCATCCCCTGAGACCTTCCCCTCTCTCCCTACTGCGTATTTTAGATGCGCCGTCCAACTCCAGTCCACTGATCTCCGACCAGCGTTGATTAATAGCATGCGGCGCATACGGGGGCGAAAGCAGCTCCCTCGATAGGAGGGTTTATTTATCTCTCTGAACCGTCGACGACGCGCCTCCTCCTCCTCCTACGCCCATGCCACCTGGCCGCCCTCCAGACACCGCGGGCCTAATCAACCCCGTCTCCAGATCCTCTTCATCTCTAAATAAGTGCGCCGGGCTGCGCTCGCGCGTTTGACGAGGGTTATCGAGGGCGAGGCGACCGGGGGAGAGAGAGAGAGAAATTCTTTGTGGAAGTAGGTCTAACGACCTGAGAGGAGGCCGAGGGATTAACGGTTCCACCGGGGGAAGAACCGGCTTCCGGTACCGCTCCAGTGGACCAGCAACCTCCTCTCAAAATGGCCTCCTCTTCACGCCCCGACTCTGTCTTATGGGGATTCTGAAAGGTTGTTGGTTTGCTCAGTTGAGCAGGTCATTCCGTTGTTTTTTTCAGCTAATTTTGATGGTTAAAGGTGCAGTACGCTGTTTGGCTCAGAAGCACTTTTCGTGGTATTTTTTTGGCAATTCTCATTACATCCCGGCAGCAATCAATAAATAGAGTTCTCTGTCACTAATATGAAATTAATCTATGGAAGTTGCCGGACTGTAAAAAGTGTGACCAATCATTTTGAGTTTCCAACTTGAAATGATTGGTTGTCAACCTGCCTACCTGCCTAGCAAGTGTCATTTGTTTTCCCCCAGTTTAGAGGAGTGGCTTTGGAGGGAGGCCTGGGGAGTTTGTCGGTTGCATTTTTCAAAATCTTAAAAATCAAACTCTTAACAGGAATTCACAAACGGCATACTGCATCTTTAACTCTCAAAATGTTTTTTTTCTTTTCTATCCAAATACAGTATATCTGCCTTTTTAAAACAGTCTTTCCACGGTGAGGGCAGATTTCAAGGACTCATCGACCGCCCGTGTCTCTCTGTAAGCAACCTAGCCGAGCTCTGCTGAGATCTTCCTCAGGCCATGTTCACAAGGAGCTCCATTAATATTGCTAATCTGGGGCCTCGCATGGGGAAAAACAGGCCTTCGTTGGTGTGTCTGTGTGCGTGTGTGTGTGTATGTGTGTGTGTGTGTGTGTGTGTGTGTGTGTGTGTGTGTGTGTGTGTGTGTGTGTGTGTGTGTGTGTGTGTGTGTGTGTGTGTGACTTTTGGCAGGAGGGCTGCATGTTTGGCCGGCAGCTGCCAGCAGCTCTCGGGACGACGAGAAGGGTTCAGCGGTTGCTAGGTGATGACAGAGGCATTCTGTTGCCGCGGCGAGGTGGGAGCGTCTGGCAGTGTGGTCGTGTCACACTCAGTGTGATGTGTTTGCATGAGTGAGTGTGTGTGTGTGTGTGTGTGTGAGTGAGTGTACGGGTGGGTGGACTCCTATCACAGGCACCCTATGATGTTGAACAAGGGGCATTTCAATAAACAACTCAACCAGTTCTTCACATTGACTTCAATGTCAACATCTAGTCCTCGCGTCCTGTTATACTGTTATACTGTTAAACTGTTAGTTTCCTAGTACAGTATGTATTAAAACCTACCCGGCAATAAGACTGATACTGTTTCTGATTCTGAGCTACACTATGAGGCAACCCCAACTGTACTGTCCTTGAGCTAATGGTGATCTCTCACGCACACACGCACACACATGCACACACACCACACACACACACAGTCAGTATTCCACATCTGCCACTGTACCAGACAGTAGAAGTAAACCAGGTCATTGATGGCATCTACACTATGATACAACCCCCAACTGTACTTGAGCTAATGATGATCTCTCTCTCTCACACACACACACACACACACACAGTAACGACTTTTGCGATCATGCGCTCCCATCCAACCTGGCCCCGCCCATCTAACCTGGGCTAGCGTCTCTCATTTGCTGCTATGACCTGTCAC